>NC_041221.1:37530496-37580491 GCF_002837175.3 Physeter macrocephalus | reverse complement strand
TTGTTTTTGTAGGTCTTTTCCTTCTCTTGTGTTTCCTGCATAGAGAAGTTCCTTGAGCATTTGCTGTGAAGCTGGTTTGGTGGTGCTGAATTCTCTTAGCTCTCGCTTGTCTGTAAAGGTTTTAATTTCTCCATCAAATCTGAATGAGATCCTTTCTGGGTGGAGTAATCTTGGTTGTAGGTTTTCCCTTTCATCACTTTAAATATGTCCTGCCACTCCCTTCTGACTTGCAGAGTTTCTGCTGAAAGATCAGCTATTAACCCCATGGGGATTCCCTTGTATGTTATTTGTTGTTTTTCCCTTGCTGCTTTTAATATTTTTTCTTTGTATTTAATTTTTGATAGTTTGATTAATATATGTCTTGGCATGTTTCTCCTTGGATTTATCCTGTATGGGACTTTCTACACTTCCTGGACTTGATTGACTATTTCCTTTTCCGTATTAGGGAAGTGTTCGACCATAACCTCTTTAAATATTTTCTCAGTCTCTTTCTTTTCTCTTCTTCTGCTGGGACCTCTATAATTCAAATGTTGGTGTGTTTAATGTTGTCCCAGAGGTCTCTGAGACTATCCTCAATTCTTCTCATTCTTTTTTCTTTATTCTGCTCTGCAGTAGTTATTTCCACTATTTTATCTTACAGGTCACTTATCCATTTTTCTGCCTCAGTTATTTATTTCCTCTTCATTTGTTTGGTCTGATGGGTTTTTAACTTGCCCCTTCAACTGCTGTGTGTCTCTCTGTCTTCTCATTTTGCTTAACTTGCTGTGTTTTGGGTCTCCTTTTCACAGGTTGCTGGTTCGTAGTTCCCGTTGTTTTTGGTGTCTTCTTCCAGTGGGTAAGGTTGGTTCAGTGGGTTGTGTAGGCTTCCTGGTTGAGGGGACTGTTGCCTGTGTTCTGGTGGATGAGGCTGGATCTTGTCTTTCTGGTGGGCAGGTCCGGTGGTGTGTTTGGGGGAGCCTGTGCCCTTATTATGATTTTATGCAGCCTCTCTGCTAATGGGTGGCGTTGTGTTCCTTTCTTGCTAGTTGTTTGGCATAGTGTGTCCAGCACTGTAGCTTGCTGGTTGTTGAGTCGAGCTGGGTGTTAGTGTTGAAATAGAGATCTCTGGGAGAGCTTTCCTCAATTGATATTATGTGGAGCCAGGAGGTCTCTGGCGGACCAATATCCTGAACTCAGCTCTCTCACCTCAGAGGCACATGCCTGATACTTGGCTGGAGCATCAAGACCCTGTTGCCACATGGCTCAAAAGAAAACGCTGTTTTTAGAAGTCTTTTTCTATTATGAATGACCACAATTAATTATTGAATATTAAATCCTGTATTGCTTGAATGAACAACACTTAATCACAACATATTTTAATGTTTATATTTACTCCATTCAGTGCCAGCTGTGTAATTTGTGGCATCCAGTGCAAAATTATAACATTGGATCTCTCATTCAAAAAAGCAGGAAAAGAGTCCCTTTTAAGGAACTAAATTATATAGTTGTTCTCTTTCTTCTGCACCTCTCTTAATATATGTGTTATGGTGTTTTTTTCTTTGCCATTTAATGTTGTTAGACATAAAGAAAAACTAAGATTTTAAATTATTTTCATGGCTATTATCATTTATACTTACGTTGTGCAATGCCAGATTTAAATGCAGATACACGAGCACTCATGGAATCACCAGAATTACATGCTTTGTGTTTTGTGGCTTGTACATGCATATGCATTTCATTCTTAGGAGAAAATGGAAACACTGCACAAATCTAACTCAACTAAAACTATTTCACCTTTTGATATTATACATACTACCAAAACTCTCTACCTTTGCTTACCGATGGGTATTAATGGACTGAAAGAAAAAGAAATCATGGATTGTTTTGTTTTTCCCCCTTTTTTTTTTGCCATGATATTCAGTATTAGTGGTTGGTCAATACAAAAAAGTGCATCTGGAAAGTGCAGTCTCTTAGGGCTTTAGGTGAGTTGGTCTATTCAGTTCTAGTTATTGATGAAATGAGCACAGAATCCCCATGGCCCCCAATACACTGTAGTTCAGAAAGACTCAAAGTGAGCACAAGGTATGGCACCATAACAGGTTTACCTTGCATTTTCTTTGACTCTCACTGAACTACCATGCATTGTGGTTTCCCCAGAATCCTGTGCTCATTAGATATACAAGTAGGGTATCAAGGAACTAGGACATGCATATTGTGTGTATTTCCTCTGCTCACTTGCATGCTCAATGGTCTTGTCAGACTTTGCTTGCCAAACACAATCTCAAAGATAAAATTATTAAGAATTTCAAGATGGTGACATCAGAGCATTAAACCAAGCATAGTGGCTGGATAAACACTGGGTTCTGTGCAATTGCACAAGTCATAGACCCATAAAGCTAACTCTGTTACATGTATATATATATGTTCATATTTTGCAAGCTAATATTCTGTTAAAAAGAGAAAACAAACATTTAAATACTTTGAACTTCTCATTAAAATTTTTTTAGAAATTACAACTTCTTTTTATTCTAGTTATGCTTCTTCAGTAATATATTTTTCTTTTTATGCATTTTACATTGACTTTTCTCATTTGAACATCACCAGGGAATCCTAGTCTTTTACAGACTCAACAGTGGCAATTATTATTACTACTTATATCATTGTTACAGCTGATATTTTCAAATATTGGGTAATGAGAGTCACTTAAGGTATCTCTTTTATTCTGCACCTATCATCTTTTACATGATTTCTAACAACAACAGTGTTCCAGATCCAACCTGACATTTTCCTTGCATCCTAGGGCCATGAAAGATCAGTGACATTCAAGGTGTCCCCTTAGAGGACAGTAGTAAGAGATGTAATTAAAATACTGGGGATGAACAGAGTGGGTAGTAAGCAAGAATGCTCTGATATTCTTCAGGCATGTATAATATGGAGAGAGTTGGAGAAAATATATTATAAAAGATACGATTCACATTGATTATTCAAATTAAAGATGTAAATGTTACTCTACCAATTTTTTTTCTCAGAGAATATGTTTCGCCTATCACCAAAACTTTCTACAGTAGTGACATTCAAAGAGATATATTTTCAAAAATCCTAGACAGGACAGAAGAAGATCTTTTTATTTTCCTCATATTTAATGAAAAAGGGTATATTTCTTACTTCACCTCTCTTTACTACCACTCCCTGAGTATAGAAGAACAAATCTTACATTTTAGCCACATATAATTTTATTTTTACATAATATACTATCTTCAATTTTCAAATTTATTTAAGATATTTGTATTCTGACCTGGATTTGTAAACAAAATATTTACATTTAGATAGTCATAGTAACCCTATTCAGAGGAAAGGCAAAATTACAAGGACATTTTTAACTTATTTTGTTGCCAGATTGACTAGAAACCAAGTTCTTAAAATTATATAGCCCTATGACAGAATTAATATTTTGATTATCATACAAATTTAGAGCAGGATCCCTTTCTAACTCCTGACATGATGACAAATATAGCTTAGGGTTTAAAAATGTACCAAATAACCAGGCACAATTTGCCACTTTTCACTTTCTCGAAAGAGATCCTAAATGTATTGCTGAATCTCTAACTCTGTAGAGATGTAGATTTTTCTGGTCAGCAGGCTCAAGACTATCTTTTACTTAGGAGTCATTCATATTATCTTATAGTAGCTGTGATGTGGAAGTCAGCCAAAAACAGGGTAATAAAAAGGAAAGACAATTATCTAAAGAACTATAGTAACAATATGCACTTGCGACAAGAGGGAAGAAAATGACTGGTTGCTTGTCTCAAATAAAGAGATAACATTGTAAATTCAAGGGGAGAAGCAGTAATATATTACTTTATATATTATATATATGCACCATAAAGTGAAAATACTGTGATACTAGGGAATGAGAGAATGGAAATTTGTAGGGAGTCAGCTTTGAACATTTTAAGATAGACTTTTTAAATTGGTATGTATCTTCTGCAAGGACAAGCTTTCCATACCAGGTATATAAAAGAACAGAAGATTTAATCCCTTAGTAACATCGTAATCCTGGGATAATATCTTTCCATCCTTCCCATATTTGCATAATTAGGAGGGATGATCTTATCTAGGTGAACTGGATCTAACTACGTAGAGGAGGCTAGCATTCTAATCGTTCCTCATTGGTAGGCATCTCTCTTAATCTTGATAGTGTATGGGCACTTTTCTTTTCCTTTACAATTATAAGTAGTTTGTGGGGAAATTCTTAGAAACTCTATGAATATGTGGATCCCATTGTGGAAGACATTATATTTTCCAGAGATTGATGCAGCAATATCTCTGGTCCCACATGTTTTTTTACATTGTTCCCTGGCCATTCTTTCATCAATAGGTACTGCTTTGACTAATAAACTATGGTGATGGTTACATTGTGTGACTTCCAAATCCATATCATAAAAGGTGACCCAGCTTTTCCCTAGTTTTCTGGAACATGCTCACTCAGAATACTGAGCTACAATGTAAGAAGCCACCTTGCTGTGAGGAATCCAAGAAAAAGTGAAACTATGTGGATGGGGTGCCTTTGCTTCTAGAAGATTCTAATAGGTATGTAATATCTTTTCATTGTAGTGTTAATTTTCATGTCCCTAATGTTTAATGGTGGTATCTTTCCATATGCTTATTTGTCATCTATACATCTTCTTTGCTAAGTGTCTATTTAAATCTTCTACCTATTTTTTTTATTTGAGCTGTTTCCTTTATTATTAAGTATTGGGAATTCTTTATGTGTTGTGAATACAATTTCATTATCAGAAATATGACCTGCAAATATCTTTCCCAGTCTTACATTTTTTTTTTCATTCCCTTAACAGTGTCTTTCAAAGAGTACATAGTCTCAATTTGTATGAAGTCTAATGTGTAAATTATATTTATAGATTGTGCTTTTGGTATTGTACCTAAGAAATCCTTCATTAATCCAAGGTCACAATTCTTTTTCTTTATGTTTGCTTCCAGGAGTATTTAGAACCACAATACATTCTAGTTTATTTTTGTAAATAGTCTAAGGTATGGATCTAAATTCACTGTTTGGCATATGGATATCCAGTTGTTCCAGTGCCATTTCTTAAGAATATATACTCTTTCCACTGTACTGCCTTTGAACCTTTGTTGAAAATAAGAGAGTTGGCTCACTATCCTTATTCATTGAGTGATGGCTCTAAGCTGATGACAGTAAGGCAAAAGCTTGACTACTGTAGCCATTTAGTAACTCCTAAAGCAAGGAAATGCATCTCTTCCTACTTCTTTTTCAAATTGTTTTGGTCACTGTAGTGACTTTGTATTTAACTGAACATTAGAGTCACACTTTCAGTTTCTACAAATAAGCTAGCTGGTATTTGTTTATGATTGCACTACATCTATATGTGGTTTAGAAAAAATTGATATCTTAAATTATTGTTTCCATTGCATGAACATGATATCTCTCTCCGTTTATCTAGGTCCACTTTATAGGTAATGTTTTAGATTTTTTCAGAAAACAGTTGTTGCAAAAAATTGACAAATTTTTCCCTAAATATTTTACATTTTTATGGTGTTGTTAATGTCAATGTTTTCCACATTTCATTTTTTAAGTTTTGATTGTTAGTGTATGGAGAAATTAATGGGTTGTATATATTAATCTTGTATCCTAAAACTTCACTAGTAGCTTCATCTCTCCCTCTCTCTCTCTCTCAGCTTCGTTGTAGATTGCATTGATGTTTTACATCAAAAATCATGGTGTCAGGGACTTTCCTGGTGGTCCAGTGGTTAAGACTCTGTGCTTCCATTGCAGGGGGCACAGGTTTGATCCCTGGTCAGGGAACCAAGATACGTGTGCTGCACAGTGGGGCCAAAAAAACAAAACAAAACAAAACAAAAATGGCATCAGAACATAGAGATAGCTTTCTTCTTTTACCATCTGGGTGCAATTTTCTTTTTTAATTTCAAATACTCTTTATTTTCAGAACAGTTTTAGTGTTACAGAAAAATTGAGATGATAGTGCTGAGAGTCCCCACCCTGTATCTTCTATTATCAATATTATCTTCTATTATCAATATTATCAATATTTTGTCTTTAGTATCTTCTATTATCAATATTTTATATTTGTATGGTGTGTTTTTAGCAATAAGTGAACCAATATTGATACATTGTTATTAACTAAAGTCGATATTTGTTCAGATTTTCTTAGTTTTTACCTAATGTCCTTTTTCTCTTACATGGTATCATTCAGGAAACTACTTTACATTAACTAGTCATGTCTCCTGTTGTTTTCTTGACTGTGACAGTTTCTCAGACCCGATGATATATGAATAGATTAAAATAATTTTAAAAAGTTATCTTCACCTACATAAATTTCAAGTGTTCTTCATTCCTTCATGAAGATCAGGAATTCCTACTGGTATTATTTTCCTTATGCTTAAAGGACTACCTTATATTTCAGTTCTTTGGATGATGATTTTTTTCAAATTTTCTACACTTGTAATGTTTTTTAATGCCTTACTTTTTAAAATATGTTTTTTTCATGAAGTAAATAATCTTGGTTTGACAAATTTTTCCTTCCAGTACTTTATAGGTGATGCTACACTGACTTCTAGCTTGCTTTTTTTTAATTTGGGTGCTTCAGGTCTTAGTTGCAGCATACAGGATCTTTAGTTGTGGTGCACAGGCTCTTCGATGAGGTGTGAGGGCTTCTCTCTCTAGATATAGTGTGCTGGCTACAGAGCGCATGGGCTCAGTAGTTGTGGTATGTGGGTTCTAGAGTGTGCAGTCTTAGTTGCCCCACAACATGTGAGATCTTAGTTCCCCGACCAGGGTTTGAACCTGTGTATCCTGCTTTTGAAGACGGATTCTTAACCCCTGGACCACCAGGGAAGTCCCTATCTTGCATTATTTTTGAAAGAAATCTGCTATCAATCTCATGGGGTTTCCCCCTCCTCCCATTTGTACCTATTGTGTCCTTTTTCCCTCTTTTTTGTTTTTGCTTTGACAGTGTTTTCAAGCAATTTAATTATTATATGCCTTGGTGACATATTTCTTGTTCTTGGGGTTCTTTAAGCTTCTTTGATATGTGGGTTTATACTTTTTATCAAATTTGTGACTTTTGTATACTTTGTCTTGAAATATATTTTTCTGAACCTGCTTCTTACTGATCTCCTTCAATGATTTTAATGACATATACCTTAGTCTGCTTGAAATTGTCCACAGCTCACTGAGACTGTTTATTTTTGCCTTTTTTTCTCTCTGTGCTTTATTTTAGGTAGTTTCTATTGCTATGTCATCAAGTTCACTAGCTTCTACTACTGTAATGTCTAATTGCATCAATTTGTTTTTCCTTGTAAGCACTATAGTTTCTATGAAGTAGAAGTCCTATTTTTTTAATCTTCTGAGTTTCTAAAAATGTTCCTCTTTATCTTGACTTTTTGAAAACAGAAAATTCATTTATAATAACTTTTAATGTCCTTTTTTAGTAAGTGTTTAATCTGTGTCACTTACAAATACGTTTCTAGAGGTTAATGTTTCTTTTCATTTTGCTTATATTTTCTTTCTTGTGTGTCTGGTAACTTTTAAGTGGATATCTAACATTGTGAATTTTATCTTGTGGTTGATATTTTGATATTCTTATATACCTTGCTGTTTTCTGGGACAAAATTAAGTTTCTTGAAAATAGTTTGTTATTTTTTTTTTTTGCTTTATTATCTGGGATGAGAGTAGTGTTTATTTTAGAATTAATTCTGCCCACTATTGACACAAAACTCTTATCAGTATTCTACTCAATTCTCTTTTTATAAGTTTATAAGTTTATGCATTTTTGTTTGGAGGGGCAGGAACTATTTCTGGCCCTGGGTGAGCATGGGGATTGATCTTCTTGTTCCTTTAAGGTGGTTCTTTCTTATCCTTGGACAATGTCCTCAAATCCAGGCACTGATTAATATCAGCTGAAAATTCAAGTGAGGGCCTCTCTAGAGATATCTGGATTCTCTCTGTTTCAGCTCTCTCATCATCAGTACTCTCTTTCATAATATCAGGCTTCTTTGACCTCCAGAGACTCCCAGCTCTGTCTCCTCATCTAGAGAGACAGGTTGACTCAATCTGCATTTCCCTTGTCTGCGTGTGACCTAGCAACTCTCTACAGGCATTAAACTGGGGAAATCATAGGATTATCTTCCGTATTTCCCTTCTCTCAGGGATTATTATCCTTCATTACCTAATGTCCAATGTATTGGGGTATTTTTTTATATACTGTATGTATTTCTCTATTTTGGATGAAAGTAAAAATCAATGCTTAAATTTTTGTAAGTGTTTGAGATTTTCTGTAAAGATACTAACTCACAGAATTTAAGGGAAGGCTGAAACAACAAGTAAAAGACATGGGCTCTGGGGTCTTAAGAACTGTAACTATTCCACAATCTTGTCTGCATGAAGTTACTAAAGTGAATGCTTATTTACAGATTTTTTGTTGTTGTTGTTCTAGTACTGAATTCTAGAGATCAGCTTAACTTCAGTGGTAGATATGAATGTATACTTCATCTTCATAACTGTGGGTGTGAGAGAGAGTATTAATGCACAGAGAAGTTAAGTGAAAGGAAGGGAAGGGAAGAGAAGAGGAGAGAAGGAAAAAGAAATAAAAAGGAAGAAAAAGAAAGAAAAGAAAAAAATAAAGATCTGGGGATAAATGGAGATACGATCCCATACTATATGCTCACACAAAAATCTTAAAACAATCGAAGAGAATTAATTCTCAAAAAAATCTGGATACCTTTTTCAAAGAAAGAAATTGTTAAAATAAGGTCCTCCCCAAATCAACAAATATTTATCCTATCCTAACTTATTTAAATGTGTGGTTGGAGGTATAGATGGCAAATAAAACAGTCATGTTCAGACACAGTTAAAGTAAGATAAAATTGCATGTAGTACACATACTGATTTAATTTCTATTTACAAGTAAATAACATGTTAAGTTTTTTAAAATAGATAATATTAATTTTACTATTAGCTTCTATATTCTGCTATCCAAAAAAGATTGATGTCTATTTATTTCCAGATATTTTTCTATGAATTTGTGTTTTAGATTTACCAAAACTGAATATTTTTTCTTTGATTCTCTTTTTCTTGTGTGTGTGTGTGTATATATATATATATATATATATATATATATATATATAATTCTTTTAATCCTGGTAATGTATTTTGTTGTACTGAACACTTTTTCCTATGGTTTGTTCTTGAAGAAATCAGGGAAAACTCATTGACTTCTCACAGTCTTTTTATTGCCTCAAGGAAACAATTACATTATAATTTCAATTCAATGGCATTCTAAACTGCACATAAGTAATCTCATTTTTTACCCCCCTCCTTTTTTTTTTCTGTTCTACTGCCTTCATAACTGCTGTACTCTAGGAAAAAAACAGAGTTCACTATCCTTAAAAATGTAGACAAGTTTATGCCAAAGACAAACTAAAGAGAAAAGTTTGGGAAAGAAAAGGAAAAGTGAAACAAGTTCCTTCATTTATGCTTTCCCAGCTATATACAAGTGATATATAACACATATAAGTTTAAAGTATACAATGTCTTAATTTAATACACTTATATATTACAAAGTAATCATCACCACAGTATTAGCTAACACCTTCACCACATCACATAATTACCATTTCTTTTTTATGGTGAGAATATTAAAGATCTACTCTTAGCAAATTTCAAGTATATACTAATTTTGTTAAGTGTAATCATGGTGTTGTACATTATATCCCCACAACTTATTCATCTAACTAGAAGAATGTACCCTTTGACCAACATCCCCCCATTTCCTCCACCTCCCAGCTCCTGGTAACCACTATTCTACTCTATGTTTCTGAGTTCAGCTTTTTTAGATTCCACATGTGATATCATATAGTATTTGTCTTTCTATAACTTATTTCACTTATCCTAATGCACTCAGTGCCATCCTTGCTGTCACAAATGGCAGGATTTCCTTCTTTCTCATTGTATGTATAAACCACATCTTCGTTATCCATTTTTCCATTGATGGACACTTAGGTTATCCATATCTTACATATTGTGAATAATGCTGCAATGAACATGGGAGTGCAGATATTTCTTCAAGATCCTGTTTTCATTTTCTTTGGATATATAACGAGAAGTGGGATTGCTGGATCATATGATAGATCTCTTTTTAATTTTTGAGGAAACTTCCTACAGTTTTCCACAGCAGCTGTAGTAATCTACATTCCCATGAGCAGTGCACAAGCATTCCCTTTCCTCCATATTCTTGCCAGAACTTATTGTCTCTTGTTTTTTATGTTGTTGTTGACTTGTTTATTTGGTGTTTTTTAGTAATAGCTATTCTAACAGGTTGAGGTGATATCTCATTTTGCTTTTGATTTGCATTTCCCTGATGGTTAGTAATGTTGAGCACTTTTCATGTACCTGTTGGTTATTTGTGTATCTTCTTTGGAAAAATGTCTATTTGGTTTCTTTGCCTCTTAAGCAGTTGTCCTTGTCTTTCTGACCACTTTTCCACAAAGAATGTTTCATTCTTGCTTTTGGGTGTCAGAATTAGGGGATCAAAATTTATTTCTTTCTACTTTGAATGTCAGGAATACCAGATAATTTTCTTCAATTACCTGTTTCCATAATTCTCTAATTGTTTCATTCAAAAGATAATATAGGCTTACTTACATTTTAATATGTTTAAATTTTATGGTTTGTATTTTATCACAAATTTTATTCAATTATGTTTAAAAAAAGAAACAAGACTAAGGAAGCTCTTTGCAAGCTGTCAATCTCAGTCCTTAATACTTTTTGGTTACATCTTTTGGAAGTTTTTATATTTGTTTATTTAATCAGTATTTATATGTTCCTATAAATTTTAAATTCATATTTATTGAATGATTTGATATTCATAACTTTATAAATTATTGAGCAAAGATTAATAATTCACTATACTCATATGTATTATTTAAATTATATTAAAATACTTCTGATATATATAACATGAAAGATATTTTCCTTTCAATTGCAAATAAGAGTTATCTGCTTAGATTTATCTACTGTTTAACACTTACCTATTGATTTTCTCAAAATTTTCATTTATATGCAAATACATGTATAATATATACATGTATATAAGCATATGTATCTAAACTTATAAATAATGAAATATTCTATTATACCTTGTAATTTTTAATCTTGCCTCACCTAACAATCACTTTTCAGCATCATAGATATCTAATATATTGTATTATGTACAAAATAATGTTCCATTTAGAGTATATTAGATAAATAAATCTCCCATTCTGAGAAACAATTAATTTGTCTCTACCATTTTATTAAAAAAATGCCGTTTTGAAAACTCCCTCTAAATTTGAGTATTTCTATAGGATAAACTCATAAAAACAGAATTACTAGATCAAAGTCTATATACATTTAAATTTAATAAGGTGCTCAGTAATGTGGTTCACTTGATTTGCACTAGATTTAAGAATGTCTGATTCTCAGAAACTTCGTGTGTTTTCCAGATTGCAATGATAAACCAAATATTTTATGCTATCAGTCTTTCAAACATGGCCTATGAAATGAAACAAAACCTATGACAGAATGTTAAGTAGGATTCTTCCTCTTTTGATGTTTCACCTGAGGACACAGAGTTGAAAAAAGTGATGTCTTGTAATCCCCCCCCACCTCCGCCTAGTTTTAATATAAGTAACTAAACTGTTCATGAAGAATCTCCAAAGTGATTTTACCACCCTTAAATCATTTTCAAACTCGATATAAAGGAGGTAAGAAATCAATAAACTAGATATTTGCTTTATTAGAGTTGTCAAGATCCTCCTGATACTATGGTCCTATGAGGAGGGTGGAGTTTGCATCCCATAACTATAAGCGCAGTGAAGATGATGTCTCTTGACCACTGGTACATGACCAGGTGATCACTGTGACCATCTGACCACATGAACACAGGACCACACTGCCACATCCTCCAATGACTGTGGGGGACATTATCTCTGAAACCTTAGAAACTTTACCTTAGAAAACCTTAGAAGGTAAGATTTACCTAAGAAAGCCTTAGAAACTTTTCTGAAACCTTACAACTGACAAGTTCCAAAGGAGACTGGAACTTGGCTGGCTGTAGCTGACACAGAAGAGCAAGAGAGAGAGAGAACTGGATTAGGATTTGTCCCTTCATGCTTTTCAGCACAAGGACGCTTGAGTTTTCCCAATGACCAATCTTTGGAAATCCACTGGATTGAGTAAATTTTAAATGTACCAAGTCATAATGACTTGCCTGAAAGTGCAAGATTATTGCTCAGAGAAAGTCTCTGTGATATAAGCTGCTAGAAACAGGGGTAAAGGCATATTGATAATAGGAATTGCCATCTACACAAGACATATCCTGACTTGAGCACTGCCAGTGATTGACCCCAAAGATTTGAATCAATCAATGAGCACCAAAACTCCACAGGTGACAAAACCAGCCTCAGACTCCCTGAAGCCAGATCTGAAGTAAATAAGCTGTGCACAATTTTTTTTTCTCTTTTCTTTTGAAATACTTTTTTCCTGGCCCCAACACAAGTGGAGCCATAAAAGTAATTACTGAGATCAGGAGAGTGGGGAATTTCAAAGAGAAAAGAAGCCAGCTATAACATCTACCTTCTCCACTATAGACTTCTCATTCATAGCGAGAATTATCAGATTTTGGAACCAGTAATAGATGATATTTTTTAAAAATACAACTAATTTACCTTTATAGCAATTTTGTCTAATTTTAATGTATACTCTCAAATGTAATTAATGTATTAACTAGGGAATATAGATTTTGCTGTTATACTATAAACAATTGACAAGCAGTTACAACAATATGCTTAGGTCTGTTCCTATTGTGGTGAAAATCATGTGGTCCCACCCGCTGTTTTCCCTTCCCTGGTAGGTCACATCCAATGATGGATTCTTGTGAGGTGTAAAGGCCTGGACATTCCAGCTCAACTATGTAAAACTTTGAAAGACCATTCTCAATCCAGAATTCCTTCAAGCGATCAGTTGAGATTGTTGCCATGCCTGTATTGCAGCTGAACTACTCCCTTGGCCCATTTTTACTTCCTCCTCCTTCCTTTCACAGATGTTGATGCTAAGAGTACTGAAAACATCATGCCAGCTAAATTTTGTCCAAGAGTTTGCCATCAGAAGCACCCAACCAGTAATATGTGTAATAATTTGTTTAACACTAAACAAATCTCCAATATGGGAAAAATTAATATTCCCATTTTAAGATAGGGAAATATAGAAATGCATATATTTTCAAACATATAAGTAAAAATATATAGTGAGTATATAGTAAATATCTAAAGTGAATTCTTCCAAAGGATTTAGAGACTCTTATTTTAAGAAATTTTTAAAAGAACTTTAGTGAGAAGACCTATGAAGAAAAACACATTTTCATAATTTTTGATCAAATCTACAGGATGCTTGTGGAATAAGCAACATTGTTTTGTCAGATAATAATACTTTTTATTTTCTTATCTAATCATTTCTGAAAAACAAAACATCTGTTTGTCATGTCCAAACATCAAGAAGTGTTGAAATTTTTTTTTTTTTACTTTAGACTTATCTGCCTTTTGATTTTGTGTGTCTCCATAGGACCAAAGTCTTACTTCCCAACTTTCAAATATTTTCCCTAGTTCATAACTTACTCCCCCTTCTTAAATGCTATCTACTAAATTTAAATTTTTATATTATTCAAGATGTTATTTTAAACTAAAAGTACCATAAAATCCAGAAACCCCAGTGATTTAACACAACAAAAGATTATTTGTTGATCTGCCAAAGTCTGCTGCAGTCTGCTGACTCTTTAGAGACCAATGGATCCAGTCCATTTACAGTGTATGGCATGATCATGTCAAGATGTGGCTTCTAACACACATAAGCATGGAAAGAGAAAGAAAAATATAACTCAGCCCAGGAGTCATGCATATCATTCCTGTTTGAAGCTCTTTAGGAAGAACTAGATTCTACCTAAGTACAAGAGGTCTGGGAAGCATAGTCTCCTGTGCTTCCTGAAAGGAGAGGCACACAGGTATTGATGATGATGGTCATGTTTACAATCCTAAACCCAGACTAACCTTATGACTAAATTGGCTATCTACCGTGACTCCCAATAGGGAGTCCAGCAGTCATGTTCCAGCCAATATAAGAATAGAATATGAATACATCATTCCAAATTCTCCAACTCTTACTAAAGAAAATACCATTTTTGTAACCATGGATCCAGGACACTCACTATTATGGCCTACGTTTTTCTTATCCATTGGCATCCTAGGTATGTTTTGTGGGATCCTAGAATTGTTAGCGCAGGTTCAAATAGTCGTAAAGAATTAGCTTTTGTTAAAGTGCCATTGCCATTGAGTATATTTTATGAAACATCTCTCCATGTTGATTATCTTCTAATAATCTTTGGAAAATTCCACAATGTCATAGAACCAAATAGAATCCTGAATATAGTGGGTTCTCAGTAGCTATTTGCTTAACAATTAAATATAACATTGTGTCTTGAAATTATAGTTAAAATTGCAGAACATATGTTCCCTTTTTCCAGAGACTGGTTAGTTTTTCAATGCTTTTATAATTGCAATTGTGCATCTCAACATTTAGAAGTATTTACCTTTTGGAAAACTAAAACCTTTGATTATGTAATTTACAGGATTGAAATGTTGAATTCAATTTAATGCCATAAACATATATCAAATATATCCAAAGTCAAGGCATCAAGATTATAGGAATAAAGAAATCCAATTAAAACATATACTGTCAATTTTACCTGTCTTCTTAAAAACATATTTCTTACTAAAGCTGCAACATTACAGAGGAAACAATCTATGTTTACATGCTAATATTAAATTATACATTTTCTACACTAAAATATTGAAACATTGAAAGAACACTCCATTAAGAATCAAACAGTTGCTTTTTTCTTTGATCTAAGCTCTATTTAGCCAATGTTCAACAGTTGAATATCTAGAATAAATATATTAAGGATTTATAAGGTCACTTCCTCTTCTAAACAGGTCAATTGTGTAATTTCAACAAACCTTATGGCTAGCTTTACTATAAGAGTCATAGACAAGGCTAAAACTTTTCTAATGGGTCAGAAGATGCCTTGGGCACAAATGTTACATACCAGCAATTCTATTATTGACTCAGCCATAGATCATCTTGATTTGGCATGAAAACTAACCACTTCATCTTTTCTGCTCTGGTTCCTTCAGTTAAGGATCAAAAAAAAAAATGTTTCTATCTAATTGTCTTATAGAGAGGATATTTATGTCATGCTGTTAGCTCTAATCACCTATATAAAAAACTTGGCCAATAATACATGGCTTCCTGTTTCCCAGCTGTGTTTTCCAACTTTTCCTTCTGTTAAGGTATACCTGGGGTATAGTGTGCAAGTAGTAGAAAACTTATGATGAAAAGAACTGATGTTAATATGATGAAGGTTAAGCAATTCTCTGACAAAGATATACCTGGACAAAATGAAGAAAGAGGATAGCCAGTGATGGATAATGATGTTATTGAAGCAAGTGGCCAGGAAAAGAAAAAGAAGCCAGAGGCTGGATTGAGGTCCAAAGAAGGGTCTGATGATAAATAGTAAATAAAACTTCAAAGTTTAAGTGCTCTACAGCTACCCTCTATTCCCCAGGAAGATTAAAGAAAAATTAAGCTTATATGGATTGGTTTCGATTCAAAGTCACATATTATAGGATGCTATTGCTGTTACATTTGTGGGGTCAAAAAGTACATACTTTATACATATTTTATTTGAGTAAGAAATCAACAAGACCACTCAAAAATGGTAATAAGCACTTCCTCAAAGACTCCAACATTTATATTTGCCCTTATATATTGAAACTGGTGTTCTATTATTAAGGAAAGTCAGCTCAAGTCTTGGAGTTTATTAAGCTTTTGAAGCATGTTTTGCATCACTTTAGACTCAGTTACCCCGGTGAGATCTAACTGGATGTACAGATAGCTATAAGGCAGTGGTTACAACCTGGCCAGGTATATATACTGCAGCATTACTATGGAAATGCACTCCCACTGAGAAACAAAATTATAAAGAAGACAATGAGTGGAAAATCCAGGGAAACATCAAATGAAGTGGTTTTTCTGGCAGCAAAGGAAGAAGTAGCACAGGGTATTCCAATGAGATGAGACAGGGCATTCGCTACAATTTGGTATATGGTAGAGTAAAGAAAGAAAAGATCTAAATTCCAATTCCAGGTACCTGAATATCAAGTTCTTATGTCTCATAGTATCTGGCTATAAATTACTACTGTAGCAGTAATTGAAAACCTCAATGACTCAGTTTTCCCTTCCTAGTCTTTATTGATACACATTGATATAAAGCAAATCCAAAGAGTAAGTCCTGCTCAAATGATACCTCTTTAATTAGGCTCTAATATGTGTGAACAGTCTGCAAAAGACATGAAGAAAACAAAATGATATGCAGTGCATAAAAGGTTGCGGGGAATGGGGGGAACACCAAATGTACAGTGGTAGACATTTTGTCTAGATTCATTATTTTAGTATATAATATAATAACTTTTATTTTGAAAAAAATACATAAAAATTCTAGAATTTTGGAGCAAAGAATATATTGAGAACAGAGAGGAAGAATATTGCAAAGAACATATATAAGCTTTTACCCAGTTCATTACTATCTTACCCATCTATACATGCACTTTATCATGTGCTCCCTAAATATCTCTCTCTCCACACACACACACACACACACACACACACACACACACACACACACACACACAGGCATACACAAATGATTTTTGAACAATTTGAAAAGCTGAATACATTGTGGCCCTCTAACCATAAAACATAAGTGTTTTCTAACAATAGGGAAATGTACACTATAGTTATCAACGTCAGTACATTTACAAGTAATATTTTACCTAATTTACTTTTCATCATACAATTTAGTCATTTGAATCAACAATATTCTTTATAGTATTTTTTCTTCAATTGTTGGCCTCAGTCTAAAATTTTGTATTGCAGAGTGTGCTATAATATTGATAGAGACAAATGGAGGTTTGAAACTCAATGTGAAGTGCTCAAATGCTTGGATGTAGGAAGAGCTTGCTCTTGCTATGGCATAAAGTTTTCCAATAACGTAGGTGTCTGTGTTAGGACATTCAGGTATGTATGGATCTTAGCAGCATGAGGGACAGAAATCAATGAAGTAGAATGTGATTAAATTCAACTCTGTTATATTTTTCCCCTAATAGCTATCAAGGATAACAGGAAAATAAACAAGAAAAATGAAGTAACGTGATATCTCTCTCTTGGATTTCTCCCAATGCTATACTTGTTTTCTCAACAAACGTGTTGATGACTCCTTGTATAAAATACTTGCATATTAATTAATCCATTCATTTATTTAGCAAATATTCAATGACGGTTTACTATACGTTGGGCTTTTTATCGACAGTCTGGGAATATACAGATGAACGCACAGGAAAGCTCCCTGCTGAGTAGAGTAGAAGATGAGATCAGAGAAGGCAGAAACCATACAGGGTATTGTGAGTCGTGATTAGGAGTTTGGAATGTATTATAAATATAATGATAAGTTATTAAAGGTTTGGGGCAGTATATTGACATATTCTGGAAGTATAAATCTGGATACTATTTTGAAAATAGATTTTAGTGTTTTTGGTAAATTGACTGTAATGTAACTACAATTGTCCACACTCTCCCAACTCCCAATCCTTGCAATGTGTCTTTGAAGCAACTCTCATCATTTCTGTTTCTCCATCTTTTAAATCTGTCTTGGACTTGCCACTTGGGGCCAATAGAATGTGACAGGAGAGCAGTGTTTCAGATCTGAGCCTAAGTCTCACAAGGCACTGAACACTTCTGTTCTCTCACTTGGATCATCATGAAAAGATGCCCAGGCTAGGCTGCTGCATGAAAAGATGCAGGAAACAGAGCCAGTAGTCTAAGCTGAGGTTATCTTGCATCAGCCAACGACTAATGACTGACAAACATGTGAGTGTGCCTAAGCCAAGCCCAGAACTGCTCTGCTAACACCAGTATAGATCATCAGAAGCATCTAGCTCTTCTGTAGACTTATGAGCAATCAAAAACCATTCTTTCTTTAAGCTACCAAGTTTTTTTCCTCATTAATAGCTCAGTGTTTCAGGGAAAGAGGGTTACCAAGGAGTATAGTTAGAAAACTATTGTGAGAGTGGAGGTCAGTGAGGATTTTGGCGTGAATTAAGACTCTAATATTAGAAATGGAGAAAAGAACATATTTGGTATATATTTTGAAGATGAATTCAAGAAAACTTCTAGATGGTTTGAATGTGGACAGTGTCAAAGATTATTAAATGTCACCCAAGACTCCATTTCTATTTTTTTCTTCAGGGAATAAGCTAAGGCATGATATTTCTATAATCATGAAACAAGCTTACATTGCTTTACTGATTATCAGTTTTTAATATTTTGATTTGAAAAATATACTTTGAAATAAGTAGTTAATAAAACCTCAGATCAATGTTTTATAAAGGGAAGACACATTTTCTACTCATTAATATAATTATTGCCCTAACATTTGTGATAATTTGAATTATCCAATGGAAATAATTCTGGAACAATACTGTTTATTCTAATAAAGCTCTACTTGGGAAAAAATTTATGCCATTCTTTATTTTACTTTAAATTTGGCATGAAAATTAGTTTTCTATCTCTCAATTTATATTAATTCTCAAAATAAAGTATTGGGAAATGTTTAAATGTATATCTAAATAAAGATTTTTTTATAGTGTCAGTGTACAATGCTACAATATTAGAGGCATATTGCAAGCAGTAAGCTACTCATTTTCAGCTGCTTTTAAATGTCAGGACTGTTACTTTTCAAGGCTTTTTTTGTATTAAGAAAGCACAATTACCATTTCATTTTTTTCTTAGTGATGAACACAACAAGGGAAATTATTCTATGTGTAATTTATTTCCTTTTGTTGTTGAAACTCTACAAAATGTCATTCATTTAACACAAAAACTTTCACAAAGTAGAAAATAAAACATGAATAAAGTTTTGCAAAATGTCTTTCCAATGTTTTGAAGAATATGACAATTGTCTTTAAAGAGTTAGAGAAAAGATAAAATGTTTCAATGAGCTATTTAATTATAAATTAATCATAACGCTGATATAACATTTTACTTTAATGTCTGTGATGGTAAATTTTATGCATTAACTGGGGTGTGGAGTGTGGGGTGCCCAGGTATTGCGTTAAACATTATTCAAAAATAATTTAAGGTATACTGTCCTGAAATCTAAGTTAAAATATATATACATAAGGAAAAAAGAAAAATGGGCAAATACAAGAAGGACTGAGAAATGACTAATATGTTTTGCAACAAGTAGAGCATTAGCATACTTGCTGAGGGAATATTGAGAGAGTAAAAGTCTATTTGGAATGGGTTCAAAGTGTATGGGATGAGGAAAAGTTGAGTATAGACGATGCATTTTTTTCAAGATATTTAATTCTAAATAAAAGATAAAAATTGTGCAATAGTTGGTGGAGAAAGTGGCATCAACATAAGGTTTAATGAAGCTATAGCTTTTTAAGAAGAAATTGGACTGATTCAACAGATACAGATAGAATTGACAGTGCAGTTGTAGTGTGGGTAGTGGGTAGGTTTTATTTACCAAGAGGAAGAATTTACCTTTGTCTGGAAAATAGTCAATTTTTCCTAAGTTAAAGGAGTATGGGAAACTCTAAAGTAACTTGAAAAATGAGAGAAAATAATGCACTTAGGAAATATGGTAAGTTTACCAGGCATCCTTCATGATGCCTTTCAGGTATTAGGTGCTCCTGGAATCTACCATGATTTCTAGTCTCCTATTTATCCAATTATCTCCCAGGAATGAGGAGTGATAGTAAGGATTGGTGACATAGATACAACCATGCTTTTTTATTTTTTGTTTTTAGAGTAGGATTTAGTAGGAAGACTAAACATAGTTTGTACTGGGTTCTTTTCATTCTATGGTTCCACACAGCCCGAGGGGTATGGAAATTGAAGGTGTTTCACATAGGAAGAAGACACAGTCAAGTTCTTTTTCCCATTCGTTGCATGTGTTGTTTCAAAGTACAGAAGCTAACTGGCACAGGAACTGGAGACTCTACCTGAAGAATACTTGAGGAAGAGTCCTAGACAAGATCAATACATAGGAATTTCATCAAAAAGTATTTCTTAGTTCATTTTTATTACTTATTATCAGTAGTCAAATAATATATTAACATGTTAGTCTTTTAAAATGATACAAAGGAAGTCTGACTGTTTGCTTTTGGGGCCTAGTCTGTCATTCAGTCCAGAAAAAGAAAAGATGATGATGTCGTTTAGCTTAAATTAATATTGGCATTTTGATGCAAACCATAATAATAATAAAGGTAATTAGCTTCCCAGTCATTCTATACTTCTCATACATGGTATTTGGAAACTTTTTGGTTGTGGTGGCTGGGAGTAGAAAGAATTCCCATCATCATAGGCTTCCTGGAGAAATACCCTCTCAATATCACCACTTAACCATGTTTTGACAGAAAACAAAGAAAATTTCAGTATCATGTGTGGTCAAATTTTATATAAATTTTATTTGTCCCAGGCTCTTTTGTTAATTAATGATTTGATGATTTTCAATTAGCCTCTTTTGCTCAGAACTCAAGTTAAATTACAGATTTAAGAATTTTTTGAAGTAGCATTAATCATTTTACTTCCCCC
The DNA here is from genome assembly GCF_002837175.3 of Physeter macrocephalus. Taxonomy (NCBI): domain Eukaryota; kingdom Metazoa; phylum Chordata; class Mammalia; order Artiodactyla; family Physeteridae; genus Physeter; species Physeter macrocephalus. The sequence continues at coordinate 37,559,709 of NC_041221.1, read as the reverse complement.
TAATGAGACTATCTTCTTAGATGACAAATTCAGTGATTCTAATCAAGAATAGGTTACTTAGGTAACAATGAACTATATTGCTACTTAAGCCAATTTTTAATTCTTGCTTCTTATTTTTGATGAAATGTCATTTCTTCTTTATTTTCATTTCTCAACTTTATTTCTTCTTGCTTATTTGGGTTAGATAAACTCTATTATCCTTATGAATATTCAATTATAAATTTTAAAAATCTACAAAATTTTTTGCTAGTGATTTCTTAGGAAAATTAATTAACACCTGCAACGTGCATATAGAGTGAATATAGAATCACACTTCTGAAGGAAAATAGGAAAAAAAAAGAGCAATTAGTTGTTTGATACTATGCTACCATTTGTTTTATTTTCCTGTGGAGAATTCATATAGGAGTGCAAGGACAACAAATGGTCAGGTTTAAATAAAATTTTAAACCTTGAGATAAAATCAAGAGGCAAGAAAACAACACAGATCCTCTCAACAGAAGGTCTTATGTTGCTCTTGTTGTAGATGGTAATACTATGTGGTCCAAAGGTCCTATGAATTAATTACTTCCCTGACACGTTGTTGGGAACCAATTGCCAGCCTTCTCCCTTACAGAAAGCCTTTGAGGTTTGGAAAAATAGAAAGCATATTGCATTTTATCCTCATTTTTAAACTCTCAGGCATCTCTAAAACAAAATGTGTTTTTAACATCCATTATTTTACCTGGTATGCTATGAAATAAAAGATTTTTTGGTGGCATTATTTTTCTCCCAATTAAAGAACTTGAATATACTTCCTCTTAATCTCTGTCCTATTGTTAAATCCACAATCATGTTTCTATATTTCTAAAATGAAATCTCGGTTTAAGTCCTGATTCAAACATAACTACTTCTGCTCAAAGAATCACCAAAGTGTCATAGTTTCACTCCCAAATTACTATCTTAATCATCATATCATATTGACTTCTGTGGTCAAAACTATTTCTATATTTTATTTATTCATTTTTGTACTATTTTATTATGGGTATTATAATTGATATTTGATTCATATTACCAACTCAGAATGGTGAATTTTCAATTGTTCTGAATGATTTTGAGATCACATTAATCAGCTATTTGAAAATCTCAAGAACTCACCCATACAGTGTCCAAATTCCAATACATTTTCACAAAAATAAATACAATGATCTAATGGAAATCCAACATAGGCACTTTTTTGTTTCAAAAGACTTTCGAATAAGTGAGAAGTAAGGGTGCAAATGATCTCTAATATACTTTAGAGATAACTAGAGTAAGGAAATCAGAAAGGATATAACTAGATCATATGGAATAGCTTCCTTAGAAATAAAACCACTACACATTCTAGCTACCCTGGGATAATGAAGGACATTCCTATCTCATCCTCCTCCTGGTCGAGCACAAATTAATTGACCCATGACTTAGTGAGCGTCTCAGTTTCTGCAATGTTATGTGGTACGAACAACACAATCCAAAGGGAGGAGATTTCAAGTCAGTTGTCTCCTGTTTTCCACAGCTGTATTTAAGACTTCAGTTCAAGAATGCTCATGTGACAGTAGGGAGGGAACCTGGAAATCTTTGAAGCATCTAAGAATATGATTAAATAGTATGAGTCTCTTACCCAGAATTAGCTATGGTGGTTCCTTTAATCTATGTGTCTTCAAGTTACTACTGTTGAGATTCCACTGTTCATTAGTGTAATATTAGAAATCATTAGTGTAACAGATTTAAAGACCAGAGAGAAAGCTAGAGGCAAAGCTTGGAGTTGAGTTCTCTCCACACAAAACATTGCTTATGTTTTCTTCAACTATGCCTTGCATATTCTCAACTATGTCTCTTCCCTTAGTCTATTATCTCTCAGTTGCCTTTCCTTTACTTTCCAAACATGCCTATTAAATTTCTATTACCAGCAGCAAATCATAGCACCTACTATTAGCAGATACTTGAAGTACATAATTTAATCTATTGTTATATCAATATAACAGATCAGATATTATTTCATTTTTAATTAACCAAAAATTGATATCTTCCACAAATTATTCAAGATAGTGTAGCAATTATCAAGTAAGTTGTAAGATGTATTTGTATGGAACTTGGAAAATAGATCCAACTTCAGTAGAGATGTGAAGGCCTTACCACATCCATTGTAATTAATGTCATGAAAGAGTATAGAATTATTCAAGGAGAAGAAAGTACTAGAGAAGAGCTGACAGCTTGGAAATTGATCCTTGTATAATTTAGACATTTTGATGTCAGCAGAAAGGTAAGACTGCAAAAGACTACTGTATTATTGATCAAAACATAGAGTGGAGATGGCATAGTTGGGTATCAAGGAAGACATAAAAATATAAAAGTTTGATAATGCTAAGCAATTTCAAATGATCTGAAGATGTCAAGCATTATAAAGACTTAGTTCTATTAATTAAATTTAGTGACATGAAAATTGTAGGTACATCAAATTCAATTTATCCAAAAATGAACTAATATATTCTTCAATCTTACCTAAAAAAATAAGTGATGTTTTAAAGTAAAACAAGCAAATCCAAAAAGAGAAGATAAGTTGTTTTAAAAGTACAATACTTAATTCTAAAATTTTACTTCCCTGAACAAAAATCGAAAGCCATTATGTATGTTGGATTAAACATGGGAATAACTGTGTTTGGGTGGAGTTAAAGTAAAAGGAATTAAGTATAATATGCTATAGTTATTGCTTTAATCAGGGGTATAGATATAAAATTCATAATTTTGAGACATAAAAAACTAGAGAATATTAGTATCTTGGAAATTTATGCACTGTCTAAAAAAAAATACTTGAATCTTCTAAAATTGAGAATTCCTATTGCTCCAGGAAAATGGAGACCACTTGATTTAAATCCCTCCTTGTGACCTCTAAAATAAAAATTTAAAAAAGTGTAAGATCAACAAGGCATAGAAATATAATCAAACATTATCCAAACTTTCATCATTACTTGTGGACTGGGAATACCCTGACTTTCAAATTACTAATAAGCATAAAAATACATACCAAATTCCAACACAAACACCATTGAAACTTGAGCCATTTCTGTAAGTCTGTGGATATTGAGAGTAGGGGAAGATAATCTTTAAAAGTCAGTGAAAAAGAAGATAGCGAAGCAGAAGACTTAGACAAAACTGGCAAAATGACTTTGAGAAAAAAGTTCAACTTTAAGTGCAACAATTTTGAGCACAAGTCAGGTACTTTACAGTTCACTGCCCCCAGCAAAGAAGGTGTTGGAAAAGGAGTAAGACTAGAGGTAGCAGCATTGGGAAACAACTACTTCTGGAAGAAAAGAAGATGGAGAAGTGGAGTTACCATGACACTGAGTGGAAGGAAGTAACTAGTGAAAATGTAGGGTTCTGCAAATTGAAAAAGATCTTTGGGACATATCAACTCTTCCCTTTTACCCATGGATATCACCCATAAAGAATGTATCCATTAAAAACAAACAAACAAACAAAAACTGCACCTCACTATGCTGACTGTTAAATTAATTAAACAGAGGCCATTAGGCTGAAGTGGCTCCAAATGTTGAGGTGGCCTATTTAAGCAAAGCAAAATCGAAGCCCGTAAATGCCTCAAGGTTATGATACTGAAATCCAAGGACAACCAATCACAAAGAGCAACTGGGTTTTAAGCTAAAGACAATCAATAATTTCCTTCTTTGCTTCTGCCTTTCTTTATGCAAGTGTCTTCCTGAGCTACTCTCAGGTGGAGTGGTCCTAATCACTTCCAGTTTGGTTCTGCCCAATTCAAACTGATTTTTTCTCAAAAACTTTTCCAATTTGAAATTTTGTGCAATAATACAATAATCCAAGATAAACTCAATATCAACAAATAAGTATTTGGAAATTTTTATTAAAAAATACATCTAAAAAGTAAACTAAAACCTAAGAATAGAAATGAACCAAACCTGACAAATACCACATGATATCACTTACATGTGGAATCTAAAATACAACACAAATGAACATATCTATGAAACAGAAAGAGACTTACAGACAGAGAGAACAGACTTGTGGTTGCCAAGGGGGAGGGGGTGGGGATGGGAAGTATTGAGAGTTTGGGATTAGCAGATGCAAACTATTACATATACAATGGATAGACAACAAGGTCCTACCATATAGCACAGGGAATTATATTCGATATCCTGTGGTAAACCATAATGAAAAAGAATATGAAAAAGAATATATATGTATAATTGAGTCTCTTTGCTGTGCAGCAGAAATTAACACAACATTGTAAATCAACTATACTTCAATACAATTTTTTTTTAATTTAAAATAAGTGGACCAAACCCAAGAAAAAAATGCAGTGAAACTTAACTGAACTTAAGAAAGATATAGAAAAAAAAAAGCCAAATCAGAAATGAAGACTAAGCTACAAGTTTAAATTAAAATACACTTAAATTTAATGTTTAATTTATAATAAAATTTAAATAAATTTTAATGAACAAATATTAAATTGAAAATATTAGTTTTGATTTAAAATGATAATTTTAAAAGGGCCATTGAAAAATGGCATGATCAAAAACCGAGAGAATAAAAATGAGATAATAAAAAGAATCAAAGGAAAATGTTTCACATAAAAGGCAGGCAAAGAAGAACCAATCTCTATATGTATGCATATGAATGGGGATCTTAGAGAATAAAAACAAAATAATAGAATCAAATTAATATTAAAATTATAATACACAAAACCAAAATCATTATAGTGAAAGTATCCAATGTATGCTTGGGAAAAATGACTGAGACCAATTAATTTAGAAAAGTTATTAGGTTTTAAAGCCAGTGGACGGGAAAAAAGTCTCCGGTCACCCAGGAAAAAAGACCAACTTGGTAAATAAGGATATGAAAAAAGGATAGTATCTACATCTGGCTTCTCTAGAGCAACATGTAATGGAAAACAAGTGTCGAGACTTTTTTTAATGGATGGAAAAATTGATTTTATATTCAAAGTATCCTTCAATTAACAAGACAGAGCTGTAAATATGCACAAATTCTGACTACGCAGGAAAAACTTCTCACAAACCCTTTCCATGAATCTCTTAGTAAAGAATGAACCTCATTCAACCAAGAAATGATTGAAGAAACTCGCCAAAGGACTGCTGGTGCGGGATCACGGAGGAAGAGCAGTGTTCCGACAAGGTGGAAAGGATAATGGAGAAACAAAGGAGAGAATTAAATAATGTCATTCATGGTTGTGTAGGTAATAGGTACGAAGCAAATTATATCATCTAAACTTGACAAACTAGATATTTAAAGAATAGTTAAAGAAGATTAAGAACATTATAAAAATACAAACAAAAGGTAAAGTAAATACGCTAATCATTCTAAATACCACGAGCATTAAACAATAAAGATGCATACAATGAGAAAGAAGCATAGTAAATATAACATATAAACACAGTAATTCTAAAAATAATATGACAGTGTCGCTGTGTAATATACCAAGCATATCAGAAATCTGAGTGGGTTTTACTCACTAATATAAAAGAAACCTTCATATTGAATCATAAAGTAATACTCAGCTCTATTCTCTGAAAAGAGACATTTAGAAACAAATGATTAATAGAAGTTGAAAATAAAAAGATGGCCAAGTACACACACACATACACACACACACACACACACACACACACTCTCTTAGGGAAAAGGAAATATTAATAGAATAAAAATATTAATAAAGTAAGGGTTGTAATATGAATATAAAAAGTAGAATTCTTATCAAAAACATTAATAAGAAACATTTTTTAGTGCTAAAAGGCAAAAAATATTAATATCTATTATTCTAATAACATAGTAAACACCTAAGTAAAGGGTAACCTGTAGAAATTATGTAGTAATATATGGTTTAAAAAACACTGAAAAAAGAATACATTAACACACTACACTCAAGTTAAAAATAGGACATATCAACAAAGAATAAGTATGATTTTAAAGGATTTAACAACATAATCAGTAGGGTAGACCTATAAACATATTTATAATACATAATACACTCTTAAAAGACTTGCAAGTAAAGCTGAACAAATGGAAAGACATTCCTTGCTCTTGGATAGCATGTCTCAACCTCATCAACATGTCAGTTGCCTTTAAATAAATTTATAAAAGTAATGTGATTGCAATAAAATTAACAACGTACTTATTCTGGTGATAAAGAATGTAATACTAAATTTCATGTTGAGAAATAAACCTGCAAGGAATTGGTAGGAAAACACAGAACTGAAAGTGTAACCAGTCCTATGAGATATTTCAGCATACTACAATTTAACTACTTTTTAAAAAACCTTCAGTATTGACACATAAATCGACTGATGGTACAAGATAAAAGATCCAGAAATAAGTTACGAACTTAAGAAATTAGTACTTGTTAAAGATGATATCTTAAATCACTAACAAAAACATCAACTTTTAACAAAATTGTCTTGGGACAACTGGATAGTGATGTGAAGAAAACAAATAGAGCCATTCCTCAAACAATACAAAATAATAAACTTTAAATTGATAATAAATATAAATGTAAATTGTAATCAAATAAGCACTAGAGGAAAACAAGGGTAGATTCGTCTATAACCTTGGTGTTGAGGAAGGTTTTCTAATTATGACTGAAAATCCAGATGCAGTAAAAGAAAAGATTAATAAATCTGACTAAAATGTATGTGGAAGAACATAGTTACCAAATATATCATCAGATAAAAAAATTAAGTGCCTAATAAATGACTCTTATAAATGAAGGATATAAAGACCAGAAGCATGAGAGAAAAATAGCTGAAATATATAAGCACATATTTCACAAAAAACATACAAAATGGCTCTTAAATATAGAAAAATAAATTCAAATCCAGTTTTAATAAAATAAATGCATATGTAAATATACACCGAGATATAATTTCTTAATCATCAGATTGCCAAAATCTTCAATATTCTACATTTTCTTTTCCTGTTAGTCAGTTTATTTTGCAACATAATTCCTACAGCTTTAAGAGCATGCCTCCTTCAGAGGTGTATTTTGCTGTTCTATCATTCAGAGTTTTTGTATGTTTAAAATGCATGTCTTTCCATGGTATACAACATTGTTATTTACAGAATTTTCCACAAACTTTTCTATTAAAAAATCTGATTAGAAAATTTCCATAAAATACATACTACAAGAAAGCTTTCCTAATGCATTAAATTGTCAAATGAAAGCTGTGTGTACTCTTAATGAAACTATTGGGAAACAGACATTCGCATGGATTACTGGAAGGAGGGGAAAAAAACCCAGTCTCTAGAGAGATTACTTTAGTACATCTAAAAACCTTACAGTTTACCTTTATCCTTTCACACAGCAATTTTAATTCAAGGAATTTACCTTAGAAATACCCGTCTAATATTATGAAAATACTTATACAGAAAGCTAGGCTTTGAAAATAATTAGAAAATATTGGGAACCTGGAAAACATTCTAGATTTTGTGTAAGAAAGATTTTGTGTCAACCTACTTTTTTCTGCAAAAAGAATAAGCCAGATACAAATGAAATCAGTAATTGACATGGGTTGAGTGGCATGTGATAAAAGGGATAAGTAAAAATAATCCCAAATAGAAAGCAAACTGGGCAAAAGAATCAAAGTGTATTTCAGATGAAAAATATAATCAAATGTAACAAGAATAACAAAAATAATTTCTCCAAGTGAAATTTGAACATAATACTTTCTTGTACACCCTGAGGTAAAACACATACACAAAAACACACACATACACAACATGCACAGGAGTGCATGCATCTACTGAATGCTTGGTATTCTTTTTAGTGGTAATGATGGGCGTTTAGGACTTTTTTGAAACATTACTATGTAATTTTTAGGGTTGAGCAATTGAAAGCAGCTCTTTTGCCCCTTCCTTGTTTACCCATTTCTGCCCCCCTCTTACCTTAAAAACCTAATTATAGGAATGAGATCACTAAGCAATTGAAACTAACTCCTGACTTCTGCTCTCCTGAATGCACACTATGCCTTGACTAACCTGTTGATTCTTTTCCTAGATAAACAGAAGAATGACGAATTAAGTAGTTAAAGAACGATTAGCTCTTTACCTCCCAAAGCCCCCTAAAGAATCCTGCAGGCAGATCCTGCAGGCAAGAAGACATCTGAAGAAAGAGTCAGCCAGTCTGCACGTGATGGAGAATGATGCAGAACCCAACCTTCTGCCTCGATGATTCACTGAGATTCTTCCCCGATTTTTTTTTTTTTTTTAAACTGTCACGGCTGAGCAGAATCTTAGGAGTTGGTATCTGGACACGAGTCTACCATCTCCCTGGATTGCTGGTTTTTCTGATTAAAGCACCATTCCTTTCCACTGACACTTGCCTCTCAAATTATTAGCTTGTGAGTGGCAAGTAGCTGAACCTGAGTTCAGTAACACAATAAGTAAATATATTTTTGTTTAGAGCTGGGTTTCTCACTGAAGGAGGGATATATCAATATAGAATGGCCAAAGGCAAGGAAGAACAATACTGGATTAAATTAGACTAATAAAAGTATCAATATAACTCCTGAGGTATGTTCGGACATGTGAATATATTATACATACATATATATTCACATAAACACTATTTCTGATACATACACATATCTATTGGAATTATGTATTTTATATATATACTATATATATACACACACATATATTTCAGAGTATATGTGTGTGTGTATAAACTTCTAGTACAAATTTGAGAAACAATACCAAAGAGTTCAAAAAAGGCCCCAAATTCTTACAGCTGGTGAATATTGGTGGTGGTGTTAACATTCCAACACTCAGTTCAAGAGTATATGTTCTGAATCACTATATAAATTTTCTTTCAAAAAAATTAAAATTAAATGGAAATTTAATTATAAAAATACAACAGCCAGAGAATTTTTTAAAAATTCTCAATATATGACAAAGTAGATGTGCCCCCCAAAATAAGTCAGACACAGTTTGTATACTTAATAAAGTTAATTTGACACATTATACATATAACACACCATGAAATACAAAGTGGAACATTTAAACATGATTAGCTTTTACATCACCAAGACAACCTAAATAGATTAAAATTTTATAGTACACTGATAGTGAAGCTACCTCACAAAATGCAAAATTAATAATTAAATTTCAATCACATTTTAAAGATTATACTGCATTTAACTAAAATAATTAATTGATTAAAAGATTGATATATCTATGGCACAAACTTTTTGTGTCTAAACAAGATAAATAATATTTGGCCTTTTAGAAAAGATGAAAACAGTAGTGCTGCTTATCAAAATTAAACAGTCTCACTCATAAATATAGATGTTAAATAAAGAAAACAAATATAACCTATAAATACATTAAAAGAATAATATACAAGTACTAAATATGCTTTATTCCTGATGTTGAAAAACATATACTTAATCTCTTTAAAATGTCTTCGCGTTAATAGTTTAAACTGGAAAAAAAATACAATAGTGAGACAATATCTAGATATGAAAAAGTTATTTCTGAATTGAATAAAATTATTTTCCTAAAAGTAAATCACAATACAAGAATATATGCTTTATCATATCTTCAACTGAAGCCAACAGCCAAATCACACTGTTGATAGGAATATTCCCTTTAAATGAAGATCAAAGATCAAAGTTACTGCCATCTTATTATTCAATCCCATGCAGATTACAAAACTGAATACAAGAGAAATATCAAAAAGGAGGTGATAATGCCATATCCAAGTACAATATGATTTTTCCCTAAAATCCAAGAGAATCATTTCTAGAGTAAGATTTAATATTACATCATAAATTCTCCTATAATCATTTCTAATTATTATTTGAGTAAATAAAAATTCAAATATAAATTTTAAATAATCTGATTTTTAATAGCCATTAGGGAACAGAAAATAGAGTTACAGAAGTTTATACTCTGATGAGATAGTGACAGTGGGCAAAAAAAGAGTGATAATACAAGGTCCGAAGTTGATCCAGAGGGGAGATGATTCTGAATGCAGTTAGAAAGATGACCTTACCCAATAGGAAGTATGAATTTTTCCATGAGAAAAGAAGAAAGAGTGTGAAATACAGGTTACATTGTAGGATTTATTACAAAATACGGTGGGAAAGTAGAAAAGCATGTCAAAATGTGCATATGTACCCACATTTCTAGATGCATATCAAGTACTGAGAATTAACTACACAGGTAAAATAACTGACATAAACTCAGTTGACAAAGCAATTTTTAAAAAGCCAGAAACAAAATAATTTCTAGTTATATTTTAAATTTACATATCATGTCAACTTCCTATGGTTGCTATAAAAAAATACCACAAATAGTGACTTCAAACAACACACATTTATTATTTTAGAATGTTAGCTTTCAGGGATCTAAAATGGGTGGGCAGGGCTATGTCACTTCAGAAAGCAGCAGGGAAAAATCTTGTTTCTTAGCCTTTTACCAGGTTCTAGAGGTTGTCAACATTCTTTGGCTCCTGGGGCTGCATCACTCTGACATCTACTTTGGTCATCATATCTCCTCTTCTGACTCTGAAATTCCTGCTTCCCTCTTTCAGATACCCTTTTGATTGTATCAGCCCTACCCAGATGATTCACGATAATATCCCCGTCTCAAAATCATTAACTTAGTCACATCTGCAATATCCCTTTCACCATGTAAGGTAACCATATTCACAGGTTTTGGGAAATAGGATGTGGACATCTTTTGCAGGGGCGGGGGTGGGCATATAAAAACAAATAAGCAAAAAGACCAAACTAAGACAGCATGGAAGAAGACAGAATAAGTATGCATTTATATTCTACAGATGGATACAAATATTGTGTTGGAAGACACAAACATAAACCATATTCAAGAAATATAGGTTTTTGATTACACAAAATCTGAAAAATGTGATTCTTTTTTTTTTTTTTTTTTTTTGTGGTATGCGGGCCTCCCTCTGTTGTGGCCTCTCCCGTTGCGGAGCACAGGCTCCGGACGCGCAGGCTCAGCGGCCATGGCTCACGGGCCCAGCCGCTCCGCGGCATGTGGGATCCTCCCAGACCGGGGCGCGAACCCGGTTCCCCTGCATCGGCAGGCGGACGCGCAACCACTGCGCCACCAGGGAAGCCCTTAAATGTGATTCTTATGATCAGAAATTCTTAACCCAATAGGTAAATATCCTCAATCTATGAGAAAAAGACTTCATCAAAAAGATATAAAATAAATACTGGATATAATAGATTATTTGGATTACAAATAATCAAACCAATAATAAAATTACTACTATATTTCAAAAACAGGAAACAATAATACTCATAAAGTGCTGAAAGAAATATGAATTGGTACATGCTTTATTATGTATATCAAAAGATAAAAGTACTTTCTAATGCTTTCTCCACCAATTGTAGTTCTAGAAATATCACCTAAGACAATAATTGGAAAGAATAAAATATTTTTTATGGAAGAAATCTTAACCAAAGATAAAAATATGAAAATTACCTTAAGAATTATGACATCTATAAACTATTATACTCTGTGAAAATGTACAGTGATGGTCATGTATTGGCATGGAAAGATGTTCCTGATTATATCAAATATACATGACAATAACACACACACACTCACACACACACACTATACTTCTTCCCAGGACACATTGTAGCTATAAGGGGACATAACAAGTCCAGACTTTGAGTGATTACTTATTTCTTAGTCGCTGAGAAACTTAGTTCTATATATTTATGATGTTTGAACTTCTATCAGGATGACTGAAACAGTCTACTCTTGCTTGAAGGATCTTGGTCATACCAATATTAGGATCCAGCCTCCATTTAATCCCAGATGTAAATCAGTGGTTCCTGGACACAACATTACACATCTATTTTAACTTTGTAGTTTCCAAGTATATAGAACCCTGAATTCACTTCACAATCTAGACCTGATGTTGGCCCCTTTAAATATAGCTTTGTGTTACTTTGGTCATCAAATCATTGCTTCATCTAAATTTCACAATGGACAAAGAAGCTTTTAATCACTTATCATGATAGTATAAGCAAGAGGCTAAACACAGAGAAGGTTCCTAGCTCCCCGCTGTTTCATTTTTTCCCATGAAACAGTACGCTGGTCGCAAGTCAGGCGTATCTGCAAAGTTGTGGGGTTTCTCACTATTGAGGGAGCACCAAACAAAAGTCTCTGGCAGTTTATTGGACCCAGGGCCTGGGTGAAGGGGGAGGGGAGAGTGCTAAGAGTAGAAAAGCACTGGGTACTGAGTCACAGTGAATTAATATGTCTTCAAAGTTTCCCTCTTCTCCCCATTCCAGACCCTACAGGTCTGCGTGAAGACCTCTGCCTAAGGCCTCAGAAAAAGCTACTTAGGTATGGAGCCCACCTGTATTAGGAATGCAAATATGTGAAGAACATGATCAGTCATAGGTGTCTGAGTCCTTGACTGCATCTCCCTTCGGAGGCTGTGGGCCAAGTCTGGTGTGGGGAGGGCAGCTTTCCTTGTGAGGCCTGCCAAGTAAAGCCTTTGTGCTTACCTATGTTTGAGCCTGAAATATCACCTGTAGGTTTTTAATGAGGAACCGTACTTCTCAGACAAGAATTTTGTCCCTTACAGTCTTAGCTCTGGTCTTAGCTCTCTGGTTCATAGATATAAATTCATACACACACTCACAATGCGCACACATTCATACAACACACACATACACACTTATACCTCTAAACAAAAGCAGCTCATGATGGGTATAGGTGGTGGAAAATTCAATTTTTATGTTTGCTTACTTACACATTCTAATTTTGTCTATTAAACTGATATTACTAAGCAATATTGCACTAATAATCTTATTTTAAGACTGTTAACAGAAACACATTTAGGAACATGAAATGCATTTCAGAGTGGATCGATTCCATGTAAATTATTTTTCCAATAATACTCCAACTTCCAGAATTGAAATATGTGCACCTACTCCTCATTTTCTATGTACATAATATCTTCCACAAAAACAAAACAGAGAAATATGGATTGCAGAAATAATATTAAAATGGTTTGATATCTTATAGAACAAAAAGCCTAGATACATATATGTTAGTTTTCTATTGATTTGTCATATGAGATAAAGGAAATTTCTGCTTAAACCTTATACGTTTGTGCAAAAGCTTGACTGCAGGAGGACCTTAAATCTGCTTAAGTCTAAAGGACTCATCTCTGGGAGAACTAGGTCTGGCTTTATGCCCCAAAAAATAACATCATGCTACTATAATGACCAATCACAAAAGAGACTTTTCAATCACCTTCTGTAACTAATCAAATTCTGCTTCTATGAAACAAACCTAATTTAGAATAAAATTCCTCCTTCCTGCATTATAACTACCCCTCAGAAGGCACATTCAGAAAGATCTGCTCTGTTTATTCTAGCATAACATGGGCTCTCTTGGCAAAACAGACTAATAAACTCAGTCTCGATTTAGATGAGTTGTTCATCTTTGACTATTTTTCAACATTTTCCTTAATAAACAATGATTTCCAAATTAATTTTACATGCTTTTTACACCAAAACACTAAAAGAATCATAGCTTAAAAATCTTTTTAGCATACATTTAATATTCATGCTTTTGGGAATTCAATTCTTTTTCCCATTCTATTTTTATTTATATACTCATTTTGTGTTTCTTCTCATAAGGCATATCTAAGTCTTTCTCTACATAAGCTCAAGTGGTTAGATCATTCTTTTCTTTACCCCATGGTGAACTAGGAGCAAGTGAGTAACGTGGGCTTGCCAATCCAATCTTTCTCCTTGGGAATTTTAATTTGGGGTATTTTTGGAGCCATCATATAGGGAATTTAGGAAGATAAGTTAAATTCAGCACATGATCAGCAAATACATGAAATCCTATTTCATGTGGATCCACTAATCCTATTTGGCTGTCTGATTTTATTGTGGTGCTACTGTCTGTATCTCAGGAATTTTCTTGGTTCGTTTCCCATTCCCCTACTTTCATGTCCAAATAGGCCTTTCAACTTACTTTCAATTGCTTTAATTAATTCTCTCTATGCCTTTAAAAATATTATATCACTTGTAATCCATAATCCTGCCTGGTAGATAAATTACTATTAAACAGTGGGCTGTAGGCAAGAGAACCATAGGAAAATGTGGGGATTTAGAAATAATTAAATGGCTCAGAAAATGTGGAAGGCTATAAAAACATATTGTTATGCCTAGATGGTAAATTAGCTGACCATGGCACACAAGAGTGAAAGAAATTTTAACTTATTGGCTGTGATCATTTGGAACCAAGTGCTCACTGAGGAAATATTTTGCAGAGTGCATTGTAGGAAGAATTCAAGAGTTCTGAATGGAAGTGTCTGCTTTTGACAGTGTTTGACAGGCTAGAGAAAACTCAAGACCAAACGCACACATGCATGTGCGTACGCGTGCACACACACACACACACACACACACACACTTCAACTTTTTTAGCTTAAATCAGAACTAAACTCAGAAATATTCTATGGCAGTAGAGAAACAAATTCAACACTTCTAACTTCTTCAGTACTGAGACAACTAGAAGCCACACTCAGACTTTGGCATGGTAGGCTGTCAAATTAGAACTTCTGCTGGTTAATCCAAGCCTGGCTTTAATATATACAGTCTAAATAAATAAAGATGATGGAAATGCCTTGGCATAATCAAGAACAATGTTTCTCAATAACTTTCAATTCATGTCAAAAAATAATTATTAGTATTTATATGGCATCTCACACTAAGTAGAAAAGACTACTCATAGCTCTGAAAGACCAATCCAAGGCTCTGGCACTTCCTAGCTACACAAGGACTAAGGGGACGAAAATATAAGCACACCTGTATGACAAGTACAACACCCCATGTTGAGGGAAAGGAATATAAATATTTGTGAAGATGGGAATGGTGGATCATGTTTGTTGGGTTCAAGTAACTCATAATTATGATTTTAAAGACAGAGTAGAAAAGGTACTCATTACCAAAGGTTTGATACATACTTCCATTGAGGGAAGTTTCAACATCCATGGAAACCTCGTACTGGCATGTCGCTTTGATGGAAAATCTAGTATGAATTGCAGTAATTACGATGGATCTGTGGTGGTAATAGAAATATTTTGGGTGGTTGTGTGGTCATGGCTTTCCTTAGAATTAAATAGATTAGCATTTCACTAAATTTATATCTCTCTTTAAAAATCTAACAATCAATCAGTCAATCAATTCAGGGCAGTAACCAAAGGTTATGACTGAGCAAAAGGATAGAGAATTGTGATTTCCTCCTCCAGTCATCTCTGAGTCAAACCAGAGATGCAAAGCTTGAGGAATAACATATGTTAGGTTGCATTGTTCTGTCAATATATTTGCTGTTTCTCTCTAATTCTCCCTGTGCCTATATGGCCTCTCTCATCTATCTTCTCTGTGGGAAGACTATAGAGGCTTGGCCAGTGACATATTGACAGAAGTGATATTTTCCATTTCCAAGTAAAAGGTTTAAAAGGCATTATGATTATAGCTCTTTTTTCCTGGCCCTAAAAATGGCATATTCTCAAAATGGGTTGTTTCTTTAAGATGCATTCCAAAATGAAGAAAACAGATGAAGCAGAGACACAGCCAACATGTAATATGGAAAAATAAAATAAATTTTAATTGTGAATATTGCTTAGCTTTTGGATTTGTACGTTAATGAAGCATAACCTAGTAAAGTTTGATGGATTCAGAAATAAGTTCAAGTATATTTGAGAAAGGCATAGGCAGTAACAACTCAGACAATATTTAAGGCTATATTTATTATAGCCTTATCGAAAAGGATCTCTCACGATGCCATTTAAATATATACTGAAGAAAGAAAAACTCAAAATTTTCTGGAATTCTTATATACTAATTGTAAATCATCATTAATTTCCAGAATCCTACAATATATTTGCAGCCCAATGATTTAAAGGAGACATTGCATTCTGATGACTAATAACATTTTGATCTCAGTCACATTAATGGTTACCCAAGAGTAGCCAAAGCCCATTCTGATTAGTTCCCCAATTTCTGAGTATGAAATTAGAATATTCTGGGTCAGAAACTGTCAAGATCTGCTCTCTTTCTCTATGCTTCAGTCCAAGAGTCAGGGAAGTTAGGAAGATAATCCATTGAAGAAGTGACTGAGTTCCCATATGAGGAGTGAGTAGGAGTTTTGAAGTGAAAAGGTCAGGGAGCATTGCATTTCCCAATCAGAGTATGGGCAAGAAGAGTAATAGGAGGTATCCGATCTGGAGGAAATCACTCATTAAAGAATTTGGAACAGCAATTGGTAAAGCAGTAACTTCTAGAGAATGAAACAAGGACAGTGTTACTGGAACACGGAAAGAAAATGGTTTTGTGAAATGGGAGAAGGACCTGTGGCTTAGCATTAAGACTATGGCTTTACGCTAACAGCTGTAAGTATGACAATATATTTTAGCAGTGTGATCAGACTTCCACTTTGTGATTGTCATTGTGGTTTGGGTATTCAGAATGAGTCAGCAGGAGGCAAAAAAAGGAAATGGTTAGAAATATTTCTATTCTCAGACAATTCCAAATCTGATTCTTATACAGTTTCAGTAGCATACTTGAGAAATGATATGGGGTAGGGAAAAGTGGGCAGAGATGTATAAAGAGATATTAAGGATGAAAATAAGAGAAACGTATGTAGATTGGTTAAGAAAGGTAATGGCAAAGGAGGTAAAAACTAAAATTTGGATTTCTGGGACTTTTGGGATCATTGTCCTATATGTGCACGCACATACATACACACACACACACACACACACACACACACACCTCTCTGTTTTCCTTAAAGATTTCCATTTTGTTCTACTGCAAACAACTCTATTTTTCCCATGTTTTATAATTCATTCTTATCTTTTTCTGAAATTAATTTTCTATCTTCATCATTTTTTCTCAATTTAAAACATTGATTGAATGTTAAGTACATATAAAAAATCATAAGGATACAAATTAGTGAATTTTCACAAAAAGAACACACGCATGTAGCCAGCACCAAATCAAGACACAGAACATTAACTGAAATCCAGAAGCCCCCGAGGTCCCCTTTCATTTGTAACCCACTGCCTCAAAGGTAACTACTATTCTGACTTCTAACAGCCTAGATTAGTCTTGCTGTTTTTTCAAATTTATATATGTGGCAAAAACAAAACAAAACAGTGTGCTGAGTTTTAATTTTGTTTTTTATGTTGTTTGTTATACATTGTTTGCAGCTTTTAAATTTAGTATAGGTAAGTCAAATAATTCCATCTTACAACATTTTGGCTCATGCTGTTTTAAGCATACAGCTGATTATTTCCTTGAAAACAGTAAGTGAAAAAAGCAGAGTGAGAGTAGAATATAAAGCAAATTAAAGGCATGTGTTAAATGCAAAATTGTACAGGTAGGAAAGAGAATTTCCAAGTATGTTATATGTGTTTTCATAATTTGAATACTCGATTACTGGTTTTTGCATTAAAATTCTAATTATTTTTAGTAAGACTGTCACTATATAATAACAGTTCATGGTGATATTCACTTTAGTTTTAATTATTACTACAAAGAATTTATTATAATATCAAAGGAGAACTTTAATATCTATTGCTTTGCCAATAGCTGTTCTAAATTCTTTAATGAGTGATTTCCTCAAGATTGGATAGCTAGGTGTTCAGATTAGAATTCTAGCATGAAAGTATGGTTTCAAACTCTTAATGCAAGAATCTGAAATCCTTTTAAACAAAATACTTGTTAAAGAACCAGTGAAGGTACTTGCCTTAAAAGTTCAGGAAGTAGATCTGGGTGGATTTTTATATTCTATTACTGAAAGTTAGAGGGAAGAGTGTCTTTAAACTATTTTAGCTAATCCAAACTCCTGAATACTTTTAATTGAACCTTAAGCCCAATTCTAATATTTGTTATGCTAATCAATAAGACATTGTTTAATCAATATAAAACTTTTAATCCAGTATGCTAATTAGAAAAGTGCTGATGGTTGAATGAAATATGGCTAACAGAAGAATATATAATAACCAAATATACAACATGGCTTTTTCTCTTATAAAGCTAGCTGACTGCCCTCAAACTGTGCTTGCTTGATAGAATTTGTTATCTCATCACACTTAGAATTAAACTTAATGTAATTGGCACATACATAATAAGCCTTTCACATTGATTATACCCAACTATATGAAATACGTTGTCTTTAAAGAAAAAAGGACGATTATCGATGAGAATAAAATATACTTAAGACTGTGTCATTAAAACGTAAAATGCAGGGGCTTCCCTGGTGGCGCAGTGGTTGCGAGTCCGCCTGCCGATGCAGGGGACACGGGTTCGTGCCCCGGTCCGGGAGGATCCCACATGCCGCCGAGCGGCTAGGCCCGTGAGCCATGGCCACTGAGCCTGCGCGTCCAGAGCCTGTGCTCCGCAATGGGAGAGGCCACAGCGGTGAGGGGCCGGCGTACCACAAAAAAAAAAAACAAAAAAAAAAAGTAAAGTGTTATTTTAATGTAATTTTATTTAAAGAAAATATTCACTCCAGTTTTACAAGCTTGGAGCTCCAATAAAACACAGAAAACATTATATTTAAACTATTTTAAGAAATTAAAATTATTCCTTAGTGGTCATACCCAGCAGTAAAATTTCATAGAGCCAATAGACATTCAAGAAGTGAGATTTAATTAGAGCTGTTTTAAACTGCGAAAAGCTCATCATTTGTAAAGAGAAATTTGATGAAGAGAATATGTTATTATTAAGTTTTAGATTATGAGCGTATATTGATTTTGAAATGGAGCTTTCAGCAATTTTAACGGAGCCCATCCAACTTTAAAACAATATTTTGAGAAAATATTACTTGGAGGAATAATGGCAATATCTATAATGTTCATTCCTCTTTGGTTTCAGTAGAAGTACCATTCAGTAATTTCAAGAAGTGAAAATGATATATATCTCCATCACATTTTTCAGCTGAAGCTCATTGCTTTTGAATTTTCCTGCCAAGAATCATTGTTGCAGCAATGTATTTAAATGTTATCTGATGGAGGCCAGTGATGGGTAATAGTCACACCTTGGGAGATAATGTGACATGCAATTCCTAAAAATAAAGAAAAATAATCTTTTAAAAGTAAAAAGGATAATGCTTTCAAAGTAAAAAGTACGGATCATGTTGAAAATGTCTGCCTTTAGCACTTTCATGATATGGCTATATTTCTTAGGCCCTGTGTGTCTATAGACATCCTTATTCTGTCTTTTACTATTTCCAAATCTAAGATATTATTCCTGGGAGCCTTACTCCCCCTCATATCTTATGTCATAAACTTGACTATTACATAAGATCCAGGTTTTACATCATCCCTACCCTGCCCATTTTTCTAACCTTGCCTGGTACTGTGCTCCAGGTTCAGTTGGCTGCTTGCTATACCATAAGCAAACTAACCTCTTTCCTACTTTAGTGCCTTTGCACATGCTTTTATGGCTTCTGGAAGGTACTCTCTACTTTTCATGTGACTGAAACCTTCTTATTCCCCACTGTTCAGTTTAGATGTCACATTCTTAGTTAGACAATTAGTTAACAATGTATCTCAGTGGGTTCCCTGGCTGACAAAATCTGAAGGCCCCTTACATTTTGTTATTCTCTATCATAACTGCCTGTTCCCATCAGTGTGTGTATTATGCATTTCTATCACAAACTGTGCTTTTATACCTACAGATATAGATAGACGTACATAAACAAAAATTTGCCTACTTGTTTACAGTCTAAGCCCTAATTTTCCTTGATTGATATACTCTCTATTGTTCAGTATTTTATTTCATCAATAGTAAATATGAAGCTTGCCACATAGAATGCAAATAATATTTTGGTTATCCTTACTGTGGTTTTCCTTAAATTCTATCCATTCTAAGAAACTTTAGATTACTACTTTCATGTTATAGTTTGGCTTAAAAGTTAAACATTTCCAAAGACTAAACATTAGTTATTAGAAAATACACACTCTGGGGGAAAAAACAACTAAATATAAACATTTCCTACACAGCTATGTAAATCTTCATTACTCCTACTCAAATTCTCTTTAGAGCATTATTTCCACCACTTCCTCATTTCTCTTTTCCATTACTCTAACCTTGTTTACTTGCTCTTGCCTGAATAAAGATGGCACCTTCCAGTGTTTGTTCAAATATGGTATTCCCTTTGCCCACAAGAGTATCACCATTTCTTCCTGCAGGTTATTTATTCTTTTCCTTAAATGCCACTACTTTCATTACTTTTCCATATCAGAAGGAAATATTTTTTCCTTCTCATAACTCCATATTACATACCTCTCTTTTAGTCTTACTTTCAGTTGGAGGATTTGGCAATGACTCAGGGAAAAAAAAAAAACCTAGAAATTATCCTTAAGCACTAGTCTCTGAACATGAATGCATATGTTCAATTAAATTTTCCAATTTAAGCCCACAAATTTATCTACATTTCATTCTTTGCACTGTATTCTATTACGAGTTCACACATTCGTGTTGTATTGCAACTCAACAGCGCTACCACAACAACGTACAAAAGGTTTTCCTTTATTCTCTCATCTTGGCCTCCTCAGAATATCTCACAAAAGATGCCAGGTTGAACATCTAAAACACTAATGTATCAGTGTCACCCCTTGAGACAAAACACCTCAGGGCTCCCTATTTTCTTCAAGGTTGAATATGACCTCTTTGATCTGGCAGATGGAACCTCCAAGATCTGCTTCTGCAGAATTTTTCCCTTTCTTATCCCTTCATTCCACTGCTCCGCTTTCATACTCCAGAATTCTGAACTGCTTGACATCCTCTACAACAGCATTTCTCATGCTGTTTCTACAATATGGGATCCCTTCTCCCACTCTCTTCCCTTCCTTAACTGTCTAACTTTATGACATTTCAGAGAATATGTCCTAACTTAACCTCATTCACCACGAGTTCTCCAGGTAGGTAGTCCTTCATACACTCCAATACCACCTTGTTATTATATATATAGGTATTGACTGTGTGTGCATTTAAAAAATTCTACATGAATTGCATTGCAATCACACATTTTTATTCTACAGTTGTATGACCTAAGGCAAGATAAATCTCTATTCCTCAATTTCATTTTCCGATATATGACATGGAGAATTGAACCTAAATTAAAGAACTGTTGTAAAGATAAAGCAAACAATGACTGACTCAAGGAAAGCATCCATGCTTATTTTGTTGTGATTATTATTTGTGCCATGAATATCTTTCTCTGTGTCCATCTCTCTCTCCAGATTGTCAACTCCTTAAAGGTAGAATTCATGGCTTGTTTATTTTGGTGTCAGCACAGCAGAGAATAATGGCAAGCATGTATATTTATACAAAACTTTTTTAGTTAAAGAATGAACAAGTTGATTATTTGAAAATTTGAAAACCTCTGACTAGTATAGCAGGCTTTATTTATACATATGTGCTCTTTAGTGTTTTGCATGTATTAAATCAATTAATATATGTTTAAAACATGTAATATTATCTAGGCAGTCTAGGTGTCATTTGTGCATTTTAGTAGCAACCTCTGGAGACAGTCCCTCAATTCAAAAAAGGTTTTTTTTTTTAATGGAGAATGACAGGTAGTGAAACCTGAAAACAATGCTTATAGACCAGCTTTGGCATTGACTGCAGCTCATTTCTATTCTGCTCTAGACTTTAGCTGTTTTTCTGTGATGCAAGCTCTGTGATCCAAAATAAATTTATTTTTCAAACTTTGAAATACTGAAGGATAACACTGAGGTGATGAGGAGGGGATCAAGTAATGAAACTAAGAGATTACATTGCATTTGTTATTTACTCATGAAAATGGATGATTTCTTATTTGCATAAGGTTTTGCTGAGATCTGCAAATGGGAAAGTAGTGGTGACTGTTTGACAAATTGGCCAATCTAGAGTATTTTTTAAACCTCATATGCATAGTCTAATAATCTTACACTCGTTATGGCTCGGAATTTTTCAATATATAATTATGTGTATGAATGAGAGAATTGGCTATGGAGGAAAGAAAATTGGGAGGGGGCATTAACCATAAAACAACATAGTTTCATGACATATATGAAGCAGTAAAACAAAATGTTTCCAGAAAACAAACAAAAATCATCAAGATTGATCATGTTTACATAAGAAGCTCTTCATTTGAAATACAAATATTTCTTGGCATCATATACTCAACAATTTTACCTAAAATGCAGATGATTTGTTTGCTTAATGCTTCTAAAGTCTATACTGGTAATAATTATTTACTAAGTAATTTAAACATCTATCTTGTTCTGTTTACTGACATTACATATTGTAATAGCCAGTAAGTTTACAATTGGTGCAAGTCCAGAATGTTCTTTTCTATTTAGGTATAATTTTTATATTAATTTAAATTAGTATATATATATTTATTCATACACACACATATATGTGTGGTGTCTACAATACAATACCTTGAATCAAAATTCTGTAAAACCCAACTGAAATTTTTTAATCCAAGTTCATTTATAAGTGTCATATTATTCTAATTAAGAAAGAAAAAGGTCCTTGTTTCTCACACTCAAAATATAGTGATACCATTGGAAAATTGTAAGTAAGGAGAGTCCAAATAACTGTTTTGTTTTGTTTTGTTTTGTAAAATATAGCAGAAGGAAAAAAAAGGAAGTCAGTTCAGGGTATTGGGAAATTTTTCATAATATTTGTGGACCAAAGGATCTCTGCCAGGAGGAATGTGAAAACAGTAGGAAGAATTAATGATTAAAAGAGTGCCATGAGAATGGTTGGTTGGTCCGAGGAGAACAGTTGAGGAGATGTTTTAATTACTAATTTTTAAGTGATATTTCTAACATCAGCAAGAGTAGGGCATGCTCACAGGAATCTGTGTTTATAGTGAACAGAGAAAATATCATTAGTGGTATGCAGTTCAAGAAGCAGCTTGGGTGGATATATCAATGTCCATCCATATGGATATACCCATGAAATTGTCTGGGAATAATGGCATGATTTTAGATATAGAAGAAATCTGTAAGTCAATTGTTATTATTGTCCAAGACTGATAGAGATAAGAGTTTGGTGTATTAAAAAATAAGGGCTTCCCTGGTGGCACAGTGGTTGAGAGTCCGCCTGCCGATGCAGGGGACACGGGTTCGTGCCCCAGTCCGGGAAGATCCCACATGCCGCGGAGCGGCTAGGCCCGTGAGCCATGGCCCCTGAGCCTGCACATCCGGAGCCTGTGCTCCTCAACGAAGGATGAGGGAGAAGAGATCAGGGCATTCCATGGCATGCAATTTAAAACTGTGGTGTTTTGTTTGTGCTGTGTTTCTCACTCTCTGTTTGTATAATTGTATAATTAGAAAGAGAAAGAAAGTTATGGAAATAATATTAAGGAGAAAGAAGGAGCCCTACACTAACTTCAAACTCAAGGCTTATCAGAACTACAAAGCAACTATAAAACAAAGAAGAAAACTTTAACTGGGATTTACAGGGGCAATATTGTCCTCTGGGTAGAATCATTTCTCAATTAAGGTAAGTGGGTAGAGAGAGACATTGGGGAAAGTTTTTATTGATCTTTAGGCCAAATTTCCATAAGTCAAACTGGGAATCTTGGGAGAAAGAGGAGTGAGAATTGAGTGAGATAAAGAGAATGACTGAAAAGAGACAACATAATCTACACAGTTATTGTGATGTTTAATAAAAGAGCATGGGCTTCCCTGGTGGCGCAGTGGTTGAGAGTTCGCCTGCCGATGCAGGGGACACGGGTTCGTGCCCCGGTCCGGGAAGATCCCACATGCCGCGGAGCGGCTGGGCCCGTGAGCCGTGGCCGCTGAGCCTGCGCGTCCGGAGCCTGTGCTCTGCAACGGGAGAGGCCACAACTGTGAGAGGTCCGCGTACCGCAAAAAAAAAAAAAAATAATGAAAAAAATAAATAAAAGAGCAGAATGTTAAGCCTATCAGTGGAATCATGAAGACTTCATCAAGATGCTTGGTAGTGGAGGGTGATTTTGGTATCCAGACAGCACTGCACCATTGATTTTTGAGGGATAGTGTGGCATAGAATAAAAAGAAGGTATTTTAGTGGTCTTCAGTCATTTGCATGGAAAGGTGTATATTTTTCCATCTTCAGTTTCACTCCTTGGTTAATATTCATTGTTCTGTTTCTAACTTCTACAGTTTATTGACTGTGTGACTTTGGGGAATTAAATGCAAAGCAAGCATTTGGGGACATGAAAAATATGACTTCAAATTTGTTATCTGACTAGAAATAAAAACTAGTTAATAATTTTGGTATTATGCATTATAAATGTAAAATATCAACTTATGCAAGTTTTTATATTCTCCTATTTTGACCACAACACTAAGATCTGTTATGTCCCCACAAGACAGACTGTCACAAGAGAACCAGAAAAGGCATCTAAAATTCTGACTTTTGATTACAAAAGCAATAGTAGAGTCATAAGACATTTGTGTGTCGGGGGGTGGGTGATTATAGGTTTCAGAAGGACCAAATTCATGGCCCAAAAGACATAAGATATTATGTGCTAGATCAGAAGAAAGGAAGGAAAAAGTAGGAGATTAATGCAATACTCTGAGAAAGAACCCTCAACTTTTACCAGGGAATTAGGGTTCTGTGGGAAAAAGACAACTGCGTGCTAAAGAAATTAGAATGGTTCCCTATTTTTCCCACCTCACCAACATGGTCAGGCATCAATACAGGAGTTGTATAATGAGACAGCTGACTCAGATCTTTATATTCAACAGAATGTCAAGGGACAGATGAGTTACCATAGTACTCCTCTATCCAGAGGGGATATGTTTCAAGACTCTCAGTGGATGCCTGAAACTGCAGACTGTACCGAACCCTATATATTCTGGTTTTTCCTATATATACATAAGTATGATAAAGTTTAATTTATAAATTAGACACAGTAAGATATTAACAAAAATAACTAATAATAAAATAGAACAATTATAACAATATACTGTTACAAAAGTTATGTGAATGTACTCTCTCTCTCTCTCTCTCAAAATATCTTGCACAAATTTAATGCCTTTTCCATCTTAACTAAGCACTATCATGCACTGTGGCTATAACTTTTGCAATCTGAGGTTTGACAGCAAAACTAGCACACATTTCTTTTTCCTTCTTTATAATTTCACACATAGAAGATTTGTTCTTACCTTAGGTCTTAGCAACCTCACCATACGATTTTTTTCTTTCTTTAATAAGTGGAGAAATTTCACCATTCACTAAAAGGAAAAACTTTATGGCTTCTCTTTGGAATATCTGAATTGCCAGCATAACTACTCTTGCACTTGGGGTCTATTAAGTAAAATAAGGGTTACTTGAACACAAGCACTACAATACTGAGACAGTTGATCCTATGACCGAGGCAGCTACTAAGTGACGAATGGGCAGGGTATGCTGCAAAAAGGAATCACTCACTTCCCGGGTGGGAAGGAGCAGACTGTGTGAGATTTCATCCAGCTACTCAGAAAGGGGCATAATTTAAAACTTATGAATTGTTTATTTCTGGAATTTTCCACTTAATATTTTAGGATTATGTTTGACCAGGTAGCTAAAACTGCAGAAAGTGAAACCACAGATAAGGGGAGATTACTGCATCTTAAAATTTTAGTGAAAAAACATGTGCTTTTAATCTCACTGAATCATAAGGACATGCTATACAGCTGACTCTTGAAAAAAATGAGTTTGAACTGCACAAGTCCACTTCTGCGTGGATTTTTTTCAATAGCAAATATTAGAGTACTACATGATCCTCAGCTGGTTGAATCCATGGATGCAGAACCATGGATACGGAAGGCCCACTATAAGTTGTACTTGGATTTTGACTGTGTTGGAGGGCCAGCACCCTAACCCCTGCATTGTTCAAGGGTCAACTGTGCAAAAGCAGTGATATGGGGATACACACAGATAATGACAAGGCATGAAAAGTAAACAAATTTGAGACTCACATAGGATATTACCGTAGAGAATAGCAGAATAGATAATCTCTTCTTAATGCCTTGAAATCGCACAACCCACTTCAAACTTATAGGTTCTTCCAGTGTGTGCTTGCATGTGAGAGAAAGGCTATCCAATTTCTTTCAATACAACCCCCAACATATTCTTAACATCATATCTTCAGCCATTCAATGCTATTTCCTAAACTGAAGCATTGGATACTTAGTCCTTGGTTTTTACTATCACACCTTTTTAGTAGCTTCTCTAAGAACTGTCAGAAAATTCAAAGCTTATACCAGTTCCTTACTTTAAATTTATTAATAATTCACCAGAGTAGGACATTCTGCTCCTTGGCTTAGAACACAGGGCTTGTGGAATCAGACCAACTGCTGACCTCTCCAGCCTACTTTGCCCCAGATTTTATCCCATGGTCACCTTGCACATTCCACTTAAAAGGTAACTTAAGCAGTATGTCCACTGGGGATTTGGTATTCAAACTCTCTACTCCAGCAGATAGTTTACTCATTTATCATACACTTAATCTCACTGTATTATGGTTACTTTTGTTTGTGGTTGTTTTCTCATTATTATATAAACTCCTATAAAACAAAATTTATGTCTTTCGTCTTTACATCATATATATCAAAAATAGGGCCAGATTAATGTTTACTAAAACATTTTTAAAAAAAAAACTGCCAGACATTTGAATGTCAGCATGGATCCACATATTCAGTGCTTATAAATTTCATGGAATTCTACTACATGAGGGAATAGAAAGAATCCTAATCCTGGTCTTTGCAACAAATCACACTAGTCAATGTTTAAAAACTGGAATGTTTTAGATAAAGGACACCTTATATTTGCTTTATTTTCCTACGTGACAAAATTTTCATTAAAATAGAGAATTTTCCATTTTTGATTGTGAATACAATGTGACAATATTTATGTCATATTTAAAAGAAAAATCGTTGAGCCTTAGAATCAACAGAACTTTATTAAAAACTAACTCTTTGCTATGTTACAGCTTCCCTTTATATGCCTTAATAAAATTAATGAGTATTTCATCTTATACCCTGCACACTAAAAAAAAAACACTTGTACAAAAGTATGTCTCTCTTGAGGTTTATAAATGTCACTGGGGCAAGGGACATGTCCACATTTTACTGTGATGCCAGAGATATGTTATACTTTAACTCTTTGTTTTTGTATTACTAAAGAGTAATTATAATTGAGGTGTTAGGGATAATCCAAAGTTTACATACAATACCGAACCAACTACCGAATAGTTTATAATCTAAAGCAAGTGGTGAAAACGTACAAAAACAATATAGATTCCACATTGGTATAAAGACCAATGTTCTACTAGAGATAGGAAAATAATAATTTCAGAGCACAGAAACAGAAAAAGTTAATTCTTCTTGAATGATGTTTAGATGGGGTGTTTTAGTGAATTCAAAGAGCAGAATTACAACAGGCAAAGTATGCAAAGGTTTTCCAAGGTAGGAGTATTGTAAAAGGTAAAGACCAACCACATCCTCTAAACTTTACATTGGATTTAGCATTTAAACATGGGATAAATAGGAGTTGGTATGTTGGAGATGCACCTTGAAAGTCCATATAAGATTTTAAGGTATAATGAATAGTAAGCTAAACAGTACTACTTGTTTCCTTCGTTTGTTGAAAATAAATACTTGTTTTGTTTTTTTTCTTTTTAATTGAGTGGGTGTTGGGATGGCCATAGAAACATTGATCAGAGCTATACACTTGGGTGACAAATAGCAGTTAAATATTACTTTATCTTTTTGTTTTCAAAATTATTTATTTTCATATTTTTTAAAATAGTAAGCCTTTTCTACACTTTGTCTTTTTTTTTTTAACATCTCTATTGGAGTATAATTGCTTTACATCGTTGTATTAGTTGCTGCTATATAACAAAGTGAATCAGCTATACGTATACATATATCCCCATATCCCCGCCCTCTTGCGTCTCCCTCCCAACCTCTCTATCCCACCCCTCTAGGTGGTCACAAAGCACCGAGCTGATCCACCTGTGCTATGTGGCTGCTTCCCACTAGTTATCTATTTTACATTTGGTAGTGTATATATGTCCATGTCACACTCTCACTTCTTCCCAGCTTACCCTTCCCCCTCCCGGTGTCCTCAAGTCCATTCTCTATGTCTGCGTCTTTATTCCTGTCCTGCCGCTAGTTTCATGAGAAACATTTTTTTTAGATTCCATATATATGTGTTAGCATATGGTATTTGTTTTTCTCTTTCTGACTTACTTCACTCTGTAGGACAGACTCTAGGTCCATCCACCTCACTACAAATAACTCAATTTCGTTTCTTTTTATGGCTGACTAACATTCCATTGTATGTATGTGCCACATCTTCTTTATTCATTCATCTGTCGATGGAGACTTAGGTTGCTTCCATGTCCGGGCTATTGTAAATAGTGCTATACGACTCTTTTTGAATTATGGTTTTCTCAGGGTATATCCCCAGTAGGGAGATTGCTGGGTCATACGGTAGTTCTATTTTTAGTTTTTTAAGGAATCTCCATACTGTTCTTCATAGTGGCTGTGTCAATTTACATTCCCACCAACAGTGCAAGAGAGTTCCCTTTTCTCCACACCCTCTCCAGCATTATTGTTCGTAGATTTTTTGATGATAGCCATTCTCATGAGTGTGAGGTGATACCTCATTATAGTTTTGATTTGCATTTCTCTAATAATTAGTGATGTTGAGCATCCTTTCATGTGTTTTTTGGCAATCTGGATATCTTCTTTGGAGAAATGTCTATTTAGGTCCTCGGCCCATTTTTGGATTGGGCTTTTTTTTTTTTTATATTGAGCTGCTTGCTTGAGCTGCTTGTATATTTTGGAGATTAATCCTTTGTCAGTTGCTTCATTTGCAAATATTTTCTCCCATTCTGAGGGCTGTCTCTTCATCTTCTTTATGGTTTCCTTTTTTGTGCAAAAGCTTTGAAGTTCCATTAGGTCCCATTTGTTTATTTTTATTTTTATTTTCATTTCTCTAGGAGGTGGGTCAAAAAAGAGCTTGCTGAGATTTATGTCATAGAGTGTCCTACCTATGTTTTCCTCTAAGAGTTTTATAGTGTCTGGCCTTACATTTAGGTCTTTAATCCATTTTTAGTTTATTTTTGTGTATGGGGTTAGGGAGTGTTCTAAT
>NC_041221.1:37483948-37530263 GCF_002837175.3 Physeter macrocephalus | reverse complement strand
CCATACTGTCTTGATTACTGTAGCTTTGTAGTATAGTCTGAAGTCAGGGAGCCTGATTCCTCCAGCTCTGTTTTTCTTTCTCAAGACTGCTTTGGCTATTTGGGGTGTTTTGTGTTTCCATACAAATTGTGAAATTTTTTGCTCTAGTTCTGTGAAAAAATGTCATTGGTAGTTTGATAAGGATTGCAATGAATCTGTAGATTGCTTTGGGTTGTCATTTTCACAATGCTGATTCTTCCAATCCAAGAACATGGTATATCGCTCCACATGACTGTATCATCTTTAATTTCTTTCATCAGTGTCTTATAGTTTTCTGCATACAGGTCTTTTGTCTCCTTAGGTAGGTTTATTCCTAGGTATTTTATTCTTTTTGTTGCAGTGGTAAATGGGAGTGTTTCCTTAATTTCTCTTTCAGATTTTCTATCATTAGTGTGTAGGAATGCAAGAGATTTCTGTGTATTAATTTTGAATCCTGCTACTTTGCCAAATTCATTGATTAGCTCTAGTAGTTTTCTGGTAGCATCTTTAGGATTCTCTATGTATAGTATCCTGTCATCTGCAAACAGTGACAGTTTTACTTCTTTCTGATTTGGATTCCTTTTATTTCTTTTTCCTCTCTGATTGCTGTGGCTAAAACTTCCAAAACTATGTTGAATAATAGTGGTGAAAGTGGGCAACTTGTTCCTGATCTTAGTGGAAATAGTTTCAGTTTTTCACCATTGAGGACGATGTTGGCTGTGGAGTTTGCATATATGGACTTTATTATTTTGATGTAAGTTCCCTCTATACCTACTTTCTGGAGGGTTTTTATCATAAGAAGGTGTTGAATTTTGTCGAAAGCTTTTTCTACATCTATTGAGATGATCATATGGTTTTATCCTTCAATTTGTTATTATAGTGTATCCCAGTGATTGATTTGCATATATTAAAGAATCCTTACATTCCTTGGGTAATCTGCATTTGATCATGGTGTATGATCCTTTTAATGTGTTGCTGGATTCTGTCTGCTAGTATTTTAGTGAGGATTTTTGCATCTATGTTCATAAGTGACATTGGCTTATAGTTTTCTTTTTTTGTAACATCTTTGTCTGGTTTTGTTATCATGGTGATGGTGGCCTTGTAGAATGAGTTTGGAAGTGTCTTCCCTCTGCTATATTTTGGAAAAATTTCAAAACGATAGGTGCTAGCTCTCTAAATGTTTGATGGAATTCACCTGTGAATCCATCTGTTCCTGGACTTTTGTTTTTTGGAAGATTTTAGTCACAGTTTCAATTTCAGTGCTTGTGATTGGTCTGTTTATATTTTCTTTTTCTTCCTGGTTCAGTCTCAGAAGGTTGTGCTTTTCTAAGAATTTGTCCATTTCCTCCAGGTTGTCCATTTTCTTGGCATATAGTAATCTCTCATGATCCTTTGTATTTCTGCACTGTCAATTTTTACTTCTCCTTTCTCATTTCTAAATCTGTTGTTTTGAGTCTTCTTTCCTTTTTACTTGATGAGTCTAGCTAATGGTTTATCATTTTTGTTTATCTTCTCAAAGAACGAGCTTTTAGTTTTATTGATCTTTGCTACCATTTGCTTCATTTCTTTTTCATTTATTTCTGATCTAATCTTTATGATTTCTTTCCTTCTGCTAACTTTGGAATTTTTTGGTCTTCTTTCTCTAATTGCTTTAGGTTTAAGGTTAGGTTGTTTATTTGAGATGTTTCTTGTTTCTTGAGGTGGGATTGTATTGCTATAAACATCCCTCTTAGATCTGCTTTTGCTGCATCCCATAGGTTTTGGGTCATCATGTTTTCATTGTCATTTGTTTCTAGGTATTTTTTTTATTTCCTCTTTGATTTCTTCAATGATCTCTTGGTTATTTAGTAGTGTACTGTTTAGGTTCCATGTGTTTGAATGTTTACAGTCTTTTCCTGTAATTGATATCTAGTCTCATAGCATTGTAGTCGGAAAAGATACTTGATATGACTTCAATTTTCTTAAATTTCCCAAGGCATGATTTGTGACCCAAGATATGATCTATCCTGGAGAATGTTCCATGAGCACTTGAGAAGAAAGTGTATTCTGTTGTTTTTATATGGAATGTCCTATAAATATCAATTAAGTCTATCTTGTTTAATGTATCATTTAAAGCTTGTGTTCCCTTATTTATTTTCCTTTTGGTTGATTTGTCCATTGGTGAAAGTGTGGTGTTAAATTCCCCTACTATTATTGTGTTACTGTTGATTTCCCCTTCTATGGCTGTTAGCATTTGCCTTATTTATTGAGTTGCTCCTATGTTGGGTGCATAAATATTTACAATTGTTCTACCTTCTTCTTGGATTGATCCCTTGATCATTATGTAGTGTCCTTCTTTGTCTCTTGTAAGAGTCTTTCTTTTAAGTCTATTTTTTTCTGATATGAGAATTGCTACTCCAGCTTTTTTTAAATTTCCATTTGCATGGAATATCTTTTTCCATCCCCTCACTTTCAGTCAGTATTGTGCCAACGTCTGAAGTGGGTCTGTTGTAGACAGCATATATATGGGTCTTGTTTTTGTATCCATTCAGCCAGTCTTTGTCTTTTGGTTGGAGCATTTAATCCATTTACATTTAGGGTAATTATCGATATGTATGTTCCTATTCCCATTTTCTTAATTGTTTTGGCTTTGTTATTGTAGGTCTTCTCCTTCTCTTGTGTCCTGCCTAGAGAAGTTCCTTTAGCATTTTTTGTAAAGCTGGTTTGGTTGTGCTGAATTCTCTTAGCTTTTGCTTGTCTGTAAAGGTTTAATTTCTCCGTCTAATATGCATGAGATCCTTGCTGGGTAGAATAATCTTTGTTGTAAGTTTCTCCCTTTCATCCCTTTAAATATGTCCTGCCACTCCCTTCTCATTTGCAGAATTTCTGCTGAAAGATCAGCTCTTAACCTTATAGGGATTCCCTTGTATGTTATTTGTTGCTTTTCACTTGCTCCTTTTAATATTTTTTTCTTTGTATTTAATTTTTAATAGTTTGATTAATACATGTAGGCATGTTTCTCCTTAGATTTATCCTGTATGGGACTCTCTGCACTTCCTGGACTTGATTGACTATTTCCTTTCCCATATTAGGGAAGTTTTCAACTATAATCTCTTCAAATATTTTCTCAGTTCTTTCTTTTCTCTTCTTCTTCTGGGACCCCTATAATTCGAATATTGGTGTGTTTAATGTTGTCCCAGAGGTCTCTGAGACTGTCCTCAGTTCTTTTCATTCTTTTATTTTTTCTTCTGCTCTGTGGTAGTTATTTCTATTTTATCTTCCAGGTCACTAATCCGTTCTTCTGCCTCAGTCATTCTGCTATTGATTCCTTCTAGAGAATTTTTAGTTTCATTTATTGTGTTGTTCCTCATTGTTTGTTTGCTCTTTAGGTCTTCTAGGTCCTTGTTAAACGTCTCTTGTATTTTCTCTATTCTATTTCTGAGATTTTGGATCATCTTTACTATCATTATTCTGAATTCTTTTTCAGGTAGACTGCCTATCTCCTCTTCATTTATTTGGTTTGGTGGTTATTTACCTTGCTTCTTCATGTGCTGTGTGTTTCTGTGTCTTCTCAATTTGCTTAACTTGCTGTGTTTGGGGTCTCCTTTTCGCAGGCTGCATGTTCATAGTTCCTATTATTTTTGGTGTCTTCCCCCAGTGGCTAAGTTTGGTTCACTGGGTTGTGTAGGCTTCCTGGTGGAGGGGACTTGTACATGTGTTCTTGTGGATGCACTTTCTGGTGGGCAGGACCATGTCTGGTGGTGTTTTGGGAGATTTCTGTGACCTTATTATGATTTTAGGCAGCCTCTATGCTAATGGGTGGGGTTGTATTCCAGTCTTGCTAATTGTATGTCATGGGGTGTGCAGCACTGGAGCTTGCTGGTCATTGAGTGGATCTGGGTCTTAGCTTTGAGACGGAGATCTCTGGGAGAGCTCTCGCTGATTGATACTACGTGGGGCTAGGAGGTCTCTGGTGGTCCAATGTCCTGAACTCAGCTCTCCTACATTCATAGACTCAAGCCTCACACCTGGCTGGACCACCAAGACCCTGTTAGCCACATGGCCAGGTACGTGGGGAGTTTCTTGCCTTTTGAGAAGTCTGAGGTCTTCTGCCAGTGTTCAGTAGGTGTTCTGTAGGAGTTGTTCCACATATAGATATATTTTTGATGTATTTGTGGGGAGGAAGGTAATCTCCACATCTTCTCCGCCATCTTGAAGGTCTCCATTTTGTCTTATTTTTATTTTCTATCATGTGACATTCAAATATAAAGGCTACAAAATTAACGTGAATTAAGAAAATGGTGTATAGTCGATGATAAATGTTGGAATGCTTCAATATTAAAATTTTAGTTAAATTTCATCCATTGCTTTTGGATAGCACAGCTTAAGAAACACTAATTCAGAATTTTGTTTATAAGACAGTAACATTACTGTAGCATATTTATGTAATAATTTTAAATGGTTTTTTAAGAAGTCACAAGTATAACTAATTATGTCATTTCAGTTTCTTCCCTTAGAATTTTCCAGACTCTTTTTTTTTAATTACTTTTCTCTCAAGATTCTTTATCCTTTTTTTTTTTTTTTTTTTTTTGGAGATGCCCGAGTCAGAGATGAAAAGGACAAAATAAACAAATTGTAATCTTTGATCAAAATTGGCATTTAAGATGTTCTGCAGTGCCTTGTGTGCCAGTTATTTACACTCTGCTAATTCCCAAAATTCATATGTGAGTTTGTAACTGGTAATAAACTTACTTAATGTGTACTTTAAATATGACTTTTAATTACACAGTGCAACATAAAATTTTGTACTCTGAAATAAACACTGGAGATTTATATTCACCCAAGGGCAAGTATTTCAGTTCCAAACCCAAGGTGCCCCAAGATACTGCATTGTGATATTGAATGTACATTTATAGGGCATGTTTGTTAATGTGACTAGGCTAATTCCTATAAAGCAGAGCGTGTATTTATTTTCAGGATGGTCCCATGAAAAAATAGCTGCTTATCATAATGCTAAAATTATAAGCATTATTAAAATATTATTTTTATTTAAAAATCATACTATTAGCTAAAGTATTTATAATATTTCTTATGAATATATGATGTATATAATCCCAAAAGAAGATGTACAAGTCTAAAATGTGTTTCATTGTTCAGGAAATAGATTGTAGATTACTTGCAATTCAGGTCTTGGGATAACATCCATTCTTATATATTGGTTAAGGGAGGTTGGTCAATGATTTTACTCATATCTTATTAAAGGATAATAGAGAGATGATCTAGACAATTTTCTGACTCAAGCTCATCTCATGGTTATTAATTGTTTGTATCATTATTGTGCATCTATGAACAGAGCTTTCACTGTAGTAGTTTGTTTTCTAAATGTGAAAATAAATACCATGAATATTTTAATGCCATTTAATAGGGAAGGCCTTCAGGGATCATAAGCATTTATGCTAACAAGCCTCTTAAAATTTCAAAGTAGTTGAAACAAACATGAGTATTTGAATTATATTATTTTAAACTCATGCTTAGTATAAAATCTTAAACTTCTCTGAGTAAAAGTATTTAATTGTTCGGTAACATATTCCTTGTTTATTGCTAAATGGTACTAAATATTTTAAATATATATGTTTGTGTGTATGTGTGTTTGTGTATCACATGTGGCCGAATAATAGAGCAATTCTCCCAATGTTTTCAAAAGAGGAAATTCTTAAATACATTCATGAAATTGAATCATTTTTGTTAGATTCAGTCCTCACTTGTGTCAGAATAATTCAATAATTATCACCACATTTCAAGTTGCCATCATGTTTCACCTGGACCATTACAGTAGCCTCCTAATTTGTCTCCCTACTTTTTTGTCTTTTCTCCTACAGCCTATTCTCTATGCGTAAGCAAAGAATTCCTTCTTAAATGTAAATGTGGAGAAAAAAATTCCCCAATTCCTTGCTGAAACCCTGTAATGGATTTATTCCCTTCTTAGGACCAAAGACCTTAAGTCTGTTCTCAGCATCCAATGTGTTTTTACCCCTGGTTCTTTCTCTGACCTCATCATTTGTTAACTCTGGCTGCTGGATGCCCAGACATACTGGCTTCTGGCTTGTTCTGTGGTCATGCCAAAAATGCAGTTTTTTAAAGTGTTGGCTCAACTCTTTCCTTGTATATTTTCTACAGTCATTCTCTTACAACTTAAAAATGTTCAGCCCAAATATAACTTAAAAGACTTATCTACCTCCCTAAATCAAATTTTGTCCTCATTTTACTCTGTATCCTACTTTATTTTTCTTCAAAGAAAGTATATCTTAATGATGTATTATATCTTTCTTCTGTTTGCTCTTTACCTTCCATCTCTTTATCCTCAGTACAATGTGTCACAAAATGGTCATTTTCTTTGTTAGTTTTATTTGTTTTTTTTTGTTTTTTTGTTATGTTGTGTGTTCTTTAGTCTTGTCCATATATTTGGGAAAATGCATTTTAAAAACATATAGGGACCACATTAATATAGAGTTGTAAGAAAATTAGAAAAAAATACATTTAGGAAATATTTCAGAAGGCAATTTCAGGAAATTGCCACATCATAATGTCCAGCATTGATGAGTTACTAATATATACTTTTTAATGTGCATATAGTCATGCATCTCACTAATAAGTATTTATTGCATGTATAAATAAACTCAGAGATGGATGGATGAATAAAGAAGAAAAGGAGGAAGATGAAGAAAAACTTGATTTTGAACAGATGTGTTTTGCCTCTTTTTCATCCCATTGGTAAGGAGAGGATTTCTGCCCTGGGTTATGGGGATTGCGGTCCATACAACACCCAACATCAGACAGATGAGATCAACAGCTGGTTTTTAGTCACATATGCTCACAGCCAGGGGGAGGAGGACACTACACACACAGGGCTACATGGGGGCTGCACTGAGAACAGGGTGAACAAGCAGGGCCTGTGGGAAGCAGGCTTTGTAGGAATGAAGAGGGGGATTGATGGACTTATTTGAACAATTCGGCTAGCTGGCAAGGAACTGAAGTCTGATACCAAGAAATGAGTAGTCAGTGGGCCTGACTTCGGAGGGTTGTTTGGCTATGGGACCTTAATCAGAAGAGAAGAGAAGTGGGGAATCTTGTGGTTAGGCCCTTTAAGGCCCTCCAAATTTTACCAGATTTTTCAAGGCAGCACATAATATTGAATCTTAAAATTTCAAGTCTTGCACCATAAGATGTTATTCATTAAGAGAGGCAGAACTGTAGACTGACTCAGGTTTCTGAAATGGAAGCTGATGAAAGCATCAAATTGTAGAGATTAAATAGAAGAAGGAGAAGTTGAGATGAAATAAAATAGATAGATATGCCAGTTGTTGAGCTGTTGACGTTATAAAGCTGGTGAGTTTGGGTTTTCTTCAGTCTCAAATAAAAGTTTAGGAGTTTTTCACTAGGATGCATAATTCCAGTATGGGTACCCAATTTTAGTAGCATACATAAATGCTAGGGTTATTATGACATTTTTAGAACATTAAGAGTAAAATTCAAATAACATGTCAGTGCACCTATTAAGAGGCAGAAAACTGTATCTTGTACATTAATTTGGAAAAAGAAACCTAGGGGGGTTATTTTCATTCTTTTACAGATAAAGACATTGATATTCAAGCCATCTAAATAATATAGCCAGAATTATGACACAATTCTATCATTCACCAAATCTAGTAACATTTCTACCAAACCGTAGTTCACATTGTAGGGGCATTTTAAAGATGTGTAATATTCAGCCAAGAGAAATTATCAACATTTTTAAAGTACAAACTAAATATATCCAAATATTAGGACAGTGAGAAGATATAATAGTAGGAAGAAATACTCTACTATATGTTTATAATAAATTTTAAAAATTGGGTTTGTTCCAATGAAAGGAACAAAAAACTATGATTGGGATAGATATGAGAGTGGGCTGCGAGGGAGTTAAAGTAACATATGCAGACACTCTGCTAGGGATTATAATATTATATTTGTTAAAGTATACATTTTGTGTATTTAAACACATGACACGTGCAAATATAAAAAGAAGTGTCAATTTTTTTTACCTGATTAATTAATGAGGGAACTAGAAATAATTTAAAATCAGTTCAATGAGCATTTGAGGAGCTAGATCTTTATCGGTAGTTTAATAAAGGAATGTTGAGCTAAGATTGTGGGGTTAGAAACAAAACTGATTAATACCTTAAGAGCAATAAATATAACTTTTAAAGTTTTCTTTTCTTGAAGTAAAAGCTGAAAAACCTAAAAATCTCATCTATAGAAAGCCAATTAAAGAGGAAAGACCTGGGCTTCTCTGGTGGCGCAGTGGTTGAGAGTCCGCCTGCCGATGCAGGAAACACGGGTTCGCGCCCCGGTCCGGGAAGATCCCACATGCCGCGGAGCAGCTAGGCCCGTGAGCCATGGCCGCTGAGCCTGTGCGTCCGGAGCCTGTGCTCCGCAACGGGAGAGGCCACGGTAGTAAGAGGCCCGCTTACCACAAAAAAAAAAAAAAAAAAAAAAGATGAAAGCCCTATACTACACTGAAAGAACACTCAGTAATCTCTTTTGCCAATTTTCAAGTTCAGTATATTTTTTCTGACACTTTCAATCTTTACAAAAAACATATGAGACAGATATATTTGAATATATTTATCTTCATTTTACATTAAAAAAACAAAGCTCAAAAATGTCTAAGTAATTATACAAAAAATCTTAAATAAGTAGAAGTTACTGGATATTAACGAAGGTCAGTCCACTCTATTTGCAAATTTATTTTCTTTCTATTATAACCATTTCCTTCTGAACCCATCCCTAGATGTTGGGCAATTGTTAAGCAGAAATATATTAGAAGGAAAGCAAACATTAAATTGGTAGTTGGTTCTGTAACCAAAATGTATATAAAGTGAGGTTTTATATATAAATCTTCAAACAAAATTTTTGATACCTACTCCACCTCCCTCACTCTCACCTGATAAAATTGTAATAATAATTTAAAAATCTACAAGCTTCCAACCAACTATCTACACCACTTCATGCATCTACCTATGCATTTACTCTTCTTTCACTGCAGATACTATAAAAGAATCACCCCCTGCTTCAAATGAAGCCCAACTCTTTCACCTGTGACCTAGATCACACCCTTTGTTATGTACTCAAAAATATCCATGCAAACATTCTATGTACATTATCTTCCATATTGTTTCTTCCCTCCTTTTTATTCTCATTGCATACAAGCATGAGGTTATATCTTTTTCTTCATTTCCTAAAAAAAATCATTGATGCAACTTTAGCTCCAACTATGAATCTGTTTCCCTTGAGAAAAAATACTCTATGAAAATAATGTCTTTGTAGCTTGTTCCAATTATTTTCTTATATTTTTTCCTTGAATTGCATCTAGTGAGGTTTCATCTCCTCCCCACTGAAATTGCTCTTGCCAGAGTCACAAATAATGTATAAATTGTGAAATACACAATCTATTTCTCAGTTTTCATCTTACCTGAAATACTTTACCTGCTTGGCTTCTAGGACACAACATTCTTCTAGCTTACTTTCAGTCTCACTTTCTTCTCCTCTTAGTTCTTTTGCTAATTCTTCCTATCTCCCTGACTTGTTAATTAGGAGAGCTGGAGGGCTCACTCTTACAAGAATATCAATAAGCTGACTCAAATTTTATATTTTCAGCCTGAATCTTTCCCCTGAATTTCAGTCTCATATATTCAACTGCTTACTCAAGGTCTTCAGTCCCATGTCAAACCAGCAGCTGAAACATGGCAAATCCAACATGGAGCTCTACATCTTCCATTTCTGCCCCCCTTGTCATTATCTCCATCTTAATTGATAACAAGCGTATTCTTTTAGTGGCTCAGCCAAATTAATTTATCATTTTTGACTTTTCTTTTTCTTTCTCATAACCTGTACTTAATGTACCAGAAAATCTTTTTGGTTCTATTTCCAGAAGCCAACCACGTATTATCAACTTCAATAGTAGAATCTTGCCCAAGCTACCATAACATTCCCATTAGATTATTCAATAGTATCTTAAAGTATCTCCTTGCTTCCCCCTTTAATTTATTCTCTAGAGGCAGCCAGAGAGGCTTTTCTACATATAAACTGCCATTTCTCTGTTCAAAGTCCTTGACTAAATTTCCATGTCACTCTGTGTCTATACAATGGTTGATAAGACTTTACATGGACTGGTCTTTCATTATCTGGAGTCTGTCTCCTACCTCTCTGACTCTCACTTGCTCCATCATCCTACCATATCAGTCTTCTGGTATTTACTAGGAAATTGCAAAATTTAACCCAACTGAAGTTATTAGTATTTGATTTTCCCTTTAATGAAATTCTATGTCCCCAGTTACTTGCATGGCTCACTCCCTCACTTAATTTATGTATTTATTCCAATATTACCTCTTTTGGAGAGGCCTTGCTTGACAACACTCTATTCAAAAGAAGCATTTCCACTTCCTATACCCTTTTTTTTCTGGTTTATTTTTTTCTCCATTAATCACCATTTACATCCTATACATTTTAGTCAATATGTTTTAATACCTATCTCTGTTATGTGAAAAAAGAAATGTCTGAGTGAAGAAATTTCCTTTATTTTTGACTCTCCCATCTCAGTCTCACAGAAGAATGCCTGAGTGCTTCGCATATCATAGGCATTAGGTACACGTGTTCAGTAAGTTAATCAACAATGAATAGATGAATAGCATCTGAGTCAATAAGTAATAAATGATTATTGGATACTGTTCTCTTTTTTCTTGCCCCTTCATTCCAAACCAAATCTACCTTTCTATGATTCTTAGAGTCTTAATATTTTTCTAACTTTAAAGACCAGGATGACAGTGGATCTGAAAAAGATGCATACAATAATACCCCACGGCAAATTACTTTTATTATTCTCAGTGACATTTATATGCCTAACAGTTCTTCAGTGACATGAATCTAAAGAAATTATTCTCTAATAATGTCATTTAAAATACTATAATATTTTGCCTGAATGATTGATACTACTAGAAAAGTAGGAGAACCTACTATGGATTCTAAAGTCTTTTATTTTCTTTTAAGGAACATGCTTAGGAAGGCAGATGATATGGATTTTTTAAGTTGATCTGAAGTATCTAAATCTTGGGTGATATAAATAATACCTCTGGTTCCAGAATTAGTTAGGAACTTTTACACCCCCTTTCATTAAAAACAGACAAAAAAATGAAAGCACCATTATTCTACAGAATGTCAGTACATATTAATCTAGTGGATAAGAGTATTAGACTTTTCTACAATTGTGGGCAAAGAGCAAACTGAAGTTGAAAGAAGGAAGTTTGGTAACTCAGGGAAGAAAAGAACAGCACACATTTCCTTAAAGGAGGAATCTCCTAAGGATAACCAATGAGATAATAAAAGAAAAACTGATAAGATAGTGTACACAAAACCAATTTTTCCTACTTTTTCTGGAACCTATTTTATCTTGTGCTTATATATATTATACACATTCACACATTAATGAAGATAAGCATGGATTACAGGTGGACAAATTATGAAAATATACTATAAAAAGCCAGGAGGACGATGATGCCTCTTTCCTAGAAGAAATTTATTATTTGGATAATTGCTATAATGAAGTTTATTCTCAGGATTTACATACTCATAGAGTGACCAAAACTTCATGACTCTGATTATACTCACTAGCTATACACTCATCTGAAACAAGGCATGTGCAGAATGGAAAAAAGAATGAAGAGAACACGCCAATCACCTCTAGCCAGCACTCTCCAAGTGCCATCCTACCCATTTCTGCTTTTTTTTTTAAATTTTAAGTATATGATATCAAATTACAACTATAACACTGGGCATATCAGAGTTTAAGGTTTGTAGCTCTGATTGATTAAATTCTGCATATAGCTGTAGGCACATATCTGTGAGATTTACCTCCATCAAATTCTTTGCACAAGGTGTACATTCCACTGACAATGTCAGGGAGAATCAACAAGGTAACAAGATGCAATCGGTGGGAAATCTTGAACATATAACACATTTCCTTTTCCTAAAATGATGAAAATTCATTAAATACTGACAGAATGTTCAAAAATATAGACTTGTTATTATTTGTCATTAACTAGCATATTGTAAATTCCCTAGCTGTGAAAGGCACTGTGTGGATCTATGGCACAAATCCCAGGTCAAAAAAAAAAAAAAGTTCTTTTTAATTTAATCATCTTACATTTTAACATGGGCTATAATGTGATAAAAACAGAGAGTTTGTCCAAATGATGTATAATAGATTGGAAGTCTTCCAATATTAAAATGTCTTTTAATATTTCCCTAGGAGGAAGATATAAAAGGTGGTTTTGTTTTCTCTTTCTTCTGTTTTTGTTTTTAACTCATTTTCAACAGTTTTCTCTGGTTGAACAGATACA
The DNA here is from genome assembly GCF_002837175.3 of Physeter macrocephalus. Taxonomy (NCBI): domain Eukaryota; kingdom Metazoa; phylum Chordata; class Mammalia; order Artiodactyla; family Physeteridae; genus Physeter; species Physeter macrocephalus. Next base: position 37,517,832 of record NC_041221.1, on the reverse strand, counting down.
CTTGGAAAGAGCACAATTGGTCATTGTGGTTTATATGTTCAGTATCACTCTTTTAATTAGCAAATGATAATATTGAATATATTAAATAGTTTCCAGGAAAGACTACTGATAAATTAGTGTCACCAACATTCTTGAATTCTCTCCAATGTTCCAATTCATAAGTACATGGACAGAAAATTTGCAATGTTTAGAACCTTGCTGTTCAAAGCATGATCTATTAGTTTCCCTTTGCTGATATAAAAAATTATGATAAACTTCTGGAGGTCAGAAGTCAGATATAGGTCTTACTGGGCTAAAATCAAGGTATCTGCAGAGATGCATTCCTTTCTGGAGGTTCTAGAGAAGAATTCATTTCCTTGCCTTTTCCAGCTTCTAGACACTGCCTACGTTCTTTTGCTCATTAACCCTTCCATCTTTAAAGTCAGCAATGGCCGGTCTGATCTTTCTCATGATGCCACGTCTTTCTCCTTCTGACTCTTCTACCTCCCTCTTCCCCATTTAAGGAACTTTTAGTCACATTGTGTCAATGTGGATAAATCCAGATAATCTCCTTGATTTATAGCCAGATGGTTAGCAAATTTAATTCCGCTTGTAACCTAAATTTCCTTTTGCCATGTAACAAAACATGTTCACAGATCCCAGGGATTAGTACATGGGCATTTTTGAGGGATCATTTTGCCTACTGTACCTATTAATAGATAGTATAAACATCAATTATGAGTTGGCTAGAAATGAAAATTATTGCAACCTATTCAAGCCCCACTCATTCAGAATCTCTCAGGGTAAGATCCAGGATTCTATATTTTACCAAGATCTTCAAGTCCTTTACACTAAACTTGGTAAATGATGGTTTAGGAGACAATACTTACCAAGAAGTACTTCTTTGTCCAATAAGGATTAAAATCCTAAACTAAAGACATTTAAAGACATTAACTTATGCATTTTAGATCTTTTCCCAGCTCTCCCTTCCTTGCTTTTGCATTACTGAACAAAGTTTACTACCAAATCTTTGAGTAAGCTTGTTGTTGTAGTCTTTTCTCTGCCCATCTTCCATTCCATGGTTTGCAAACATTTAATTTCTTTCCTCTCATTCTTCTTACCCATTTCAGGGACATCACTGGTGCTATTATTACTCTGAAATCAAGAATGCACCATGCCAATGCTTTTGGAAAATAAATCATATCAGGGATTTTTTTTTTTTTTTTTTTTTTTTTTTTGTGGTATGCTGGCCTCCCTCTGCTGTGGCCTCTCCCATTGCAGAGGACAGGCTCCGGACGCGCAGGCTCAGCGGCCATGACTCACGGGCCCAGCCGCTCTGCGGCATGTGGGATCCTCCCAGACCGGGGTGCGAACCCGGTTCCCCTGCATCAGCAGGCGGACGCGCAACCGCTGCGCCACCAGGGAAGCCCCATATCAGGGATTTTTAATCCAGAGTCTGGTTATTACTATTACCTGTCTGGATATTGGTTTTGTCATTTCAATCTCTACTGCCAGAGAGCTATAGTGCATTTTTATGAATTGCAACTGGGCATATCAACTTTTTTTTCCTGATGGAAATATCCAAGAAGCCAGATGAAATCATAATTCAAATTCTGTAAAAGTTTGCTCTAAAAAATCTATTATAAAAATTCTACCATTTGTTATATAAAGAGTGATTTATAAGTACATTACATTGACGATTACAGTTTTAAATAAAACTGAAGAAATAAAATTTCCTTCCCTACTTTGCCACTTCCTCTCCTGTTATCAGATATCTACTATCTAATTAATTCCATATTAGGAAGCATTATTTTTCTTTGTCACTCAGGTAGAGACAGTGATTTGAATCATTTCTCAAAGTAAATTGTTATCTATGTGACATTAGGCAAAGTATTTAGTGTCTGCAGGAACCTAAGAGGCAGAGACCAGCCAATGTTTATGTAAAGCCCTACTTGTCTCTAAATGACTTACTAGATGACAGACCAAGTAACATTTCACACCACTACCCTTGCTGACTGAAAAGGAGATCTACACATTTTTATAAAAGTCCAGAGCATCAGATCTTATTTTGCACTCAGGGAAGAGGTATATGTCACAGCCAGTGTTGGCTGGATTCCCTGCTCACATTGTGAGACAAACCTATTTATGACTCAATCCATCTATTATTAATCCATTTGTTATCCCTGCAAGAAAGTTGAGGCCTGATGTAATACCTAATAAAAACAATAATAATATAGTTCAGGGAATATTTCTAATTTATTTTCCAGGAAAAGAAAAATAAGCAAGATATCTAATCAGAGGATCTTTAACACAAGAACACAGATCATGGAATACCTTACTTAAGAACAACAGAAAAAGGGTTCAGTCATTTTATCCCATCTAATAACTACTGGCAAAAAAGGCTATGCTATTGCCTTGAATTTCCCTGAATCTACATCAAGTTTTTTAAATGGCCTTACCTCTTATTCTCTGATATATGATATAAAATTAAGGCTTACTTCATGCAGTTATTTTGAAAAACAAATGAAATAATAATGTAGATAAAAGCCACAGTAGATTGCTTGGCATATAGTAACTCCTCAATAAATAGTAACCACAATGATGCATCATATCACTAATGTTTTTGTTATTTTATTTAAATTATTTTTTAGCTTAATTTAATTTTTAAAATAAAATTTTACTTAAAGTGTAAAACATAATGAATTATTATACATATACATAGTGAAATTATTAGTCAAGCTAACTAACATATCCTTTCACATGGATACATACAAATGGCCAACGGGTACAAGAAAGATGCTCGATATCACTGCAGGGAAATACAAATCAAAACCACAGTGAGATATCACTCTATACCTGCCATAATGGCTATTATCAAAAATAAATAAATAAAAGGTGACAAGTGTTGGCCAGGATGTGGAGAAAATGGAACCCCTGTTGGTGGGAATATAAACTGGTACAGCCATTATGGAAAACAGTATGTAGATTCCTCAAAAATCTAAAAATTGAACTACCACACGATCCAGCAATCTCTCTTATGCATAAATACCCAGAGGGAATGAAATCAGTGCTTCAGAAAGATATCTGGTTTTATTATTATTAACACAGAAATCTACATTTATTTCCATGACTTGTGTCATTTGATCCTTCTTTCTACGGAGATTTTGGAAAATTACATAAAGGAATAATGTAGGGAAATTTAGGCATGGAAATCATTGATTTTAACAAAGGTATTAATTCCTAATATCTCCATATTTCTTGTTCTCTAAATTAAGAACAGGAAAACAAAACAAAATAGAAGCAAAGAAAAAATAATGCAATCAACATTTTCCTTTTTGTTAGACTATTTAAAGACTTTTCATTAAGTATTTTTTCTATCATATTTTTCCCTTTCTGTTCCAATTTGATCCTAACCTCCAGTGCCATCCAACACTTTTTGTCACTTTATTCTTATTAGTTGACACCATGTTTTCTGTCACCAGCCCTATTTTTCCCCCAGAAATCAAACTTCTGAAATGTATTTTGAGGGCTACAAAAGACAGCATGAAATTGTTTAAACATGAAGAATAATTACTTTCTCATGCAGACCTTTAGTGGTTCAAAACATGTGCTTATTTCAAGGAATTCAATGAAATATATATTTTTGGAAAGGATTTCCTTCTCAATGCTGAGTACCCATTTCCTTAAAAACACAAAAGCACTAAGAAAACATTGTAGAAGAGCCATCTTATTTGAATAAGTCTATGCTGTTATGTCTGTCAGATAACCATAGTTCAATGTTGTATTTCTTCTATCTTGTTTAAGGTATTCTGTGACGGTAGTTGGGAACTCCATAGAAAACATTCAGTAACGTTCAATCCTGAATTACCATGGCAGGATAAACATAAAATAACCTTAGAGAAATAAAAGTTTATTATTTAATATCATGTGATAAATGTTTAGAACAAAATATAAACTAGGAAATGAAAGCATGTCTTGATGCAAACCAATATATAGTAAGTTAATAAATGAATAAAATCATTTTTTCAAAGACTATCATCAACATTAGTGTCAAACAGTCCATTTTCTTAAAAATTCTTTGCTTTCAAGTCCTTAAAAATTTAAACAAAATGTTCACAAATTCAAAAGAAAATGAGAAAATTGTTTTTGTCTATTCTACATATTCATTCAAAATAAACTGTTATCTGTTGGTATGTTTGTGTGTGTGTGTATGTGTGTCAGAGAGACAGACAGAGAGAGAGAGAGAGAGAGACATAGCTCTACTGCTACTATAATGCATGATGTATGAGGGTAGAGATGATTCATTCTTGTTCACTACTCAGTCTCACAACCACAAAGATAACTGGAGTATCTTTAATTAAAAAAAAAATGTAAAATTGTTATTAGTCTTATTTGTAGAACTGTAATAAATTATCAGGATTCTAAAGTTTAAAAATTATTTTCTGACCTAGGCAACTCTTAGACAATTCAGAACTTGATAATAGCATGTCTAAGTTTCTACCTCTTTCTTCCTTCCTCCACCCTACAACCTAGCTATTCCAATTTCCATTTAATATACCCAGTATTTCTATAAATTATAATATGACAATTAGTCAATCTATTGTAGCCGTGACACTAATATTTAGGTTTAACTTGAATAACCATCAATATTCTCCCTTTGAATAGGAGCCTTGTTCCTCAAGTTTACACTGATAAAATAATATTTTATAATCATTGTGTGTGAAACATCGATCTATTTTCTTATAGATAAATCCTGTGATTGCTTGCTTCTAAATACTTAGAAAGTAAACCATTAAATTAAAGACCATGTCCTACTTTTTCCTGTGTCAGAACACACTACTGCATTGCCCATAGCTAAACACTTAAGGAGGAAATTCAAGGGGTACATTTTGTTGTTAGATTTTTGTGAAAACTGATTGATATCTGTCCGGTTCAGTGTCATATCTCCATAACATAGCACAGTTGCTGGCACAAATTTGATTTTCCATAAACACTTGATAATTGAATGACTTTATTTTCTCATCAGTGTATCATCTGGCACAACCCTTCAGGGTACTGCCACGTCATACAGAGGGCTGAGGAGCAGCTGGGGAAAAGAAGCCAAATCCAAAAATTGGTTAGGGTCAGAGAGTTCCGGCAGATTCCATTGGTGGGCATACAAGAAATTAATTACGTAGAACTGAATATGTCTAAAAGTATCAAGAGGGGTACGTTGAAGTAGGCAAGGAAGAAATTCAGTTTAGAAAAGTCAGGGAAGGTCAAACAACTACCAATCTGTCTATGCATTGCTCTGTTTCAGTCTATCTGTGTATTTAGTTTGAGCAAAAGTCACTAAGAGGATTTTGACAAGGGAAAAGTAGTCATCAGAAAAACAGAATAAAATGAGGAGTTCGTTCACAAATTATACATTTGGAACTGTCAAATTATGCATTTAGGTCTGTACTTTTATGTAAGGAAAAAAAGTCACAAATGATTGTTTATATCAATACCAGTCCAGTTACAGAAAGTAATCCAACTATTCATTATACTGAGATTTTTAAAGAGATTTTGTGATATTTTTATATGGGTCATCATAAAAAGATTAAAAATTGTGATAACAATGACATTGACAACATTATTCTATTGAAAAACAATTAATCTTTAAGAGTTTTCTGTATTAACACAGGGCAATGAAATAACAATCAAATGCATTTCAGTAAAAGCATTTCCGTTAGAGGTTAATATATGTAGCCCATGGTAGTAGGCTTCCAGGATAATCTAGTTTAATTTAAAAAATAATAAAAATTAAAATAAAATAAAACAGGATGAAAATATATAAAAACAACATTTTCAAGACATTGGCAATCAGGCAATGGAGGGCAGTAATCTCTGAGAGATGGAAAACAAGGTGAGCCCTGAAATTACCCCATCCTAATGCCCAGTGGGTGCTTCCAGATCACAACAGATTCCTTAAGTAAGGCAATGTCACAGAGTATACAGGGAGACAAAGATACTTGAGCTTGCAAGGCAGAGTGCCAGAGGAGAGAGATGCAGTGAGAGAAAAGCCTAAAGATCTATAGCGGGTCCCCTCAAGTATTTAACAGTATATAGATCAATGCAGGCATGTGAGGCAACTACCCTGGTCTGCGGAAAGAACTACCCATAAGAATTACAGAAGATTTAGAAAAGGTCACGACTCATGGCTTGAAGGTAGAGTACTCAGAAAGATCCTGCCTCAGTAGAAGTGAATAATTAGCCCTAGACGACTGCCTGTTCTAGTCCTACTGGACAAACTTTAAAAGCAAATCTCAAAAGAAACAATTTCCAAATAACTTAACTACCTTTCAGAACAAGGTGCAACAGCAATTAGAGGAGTACAAAAATATCCTGCAACTAACAAGGTGCCAAATTCACAACTGCAGTGTAATCAAAACATACCAGACATGCAAAAACAGCAGGAAAATATAACCCATTTGAGGAAAAAGGAAATAAATTGAAACAGACCAAGACTAAAACAGATGTTAAAATTGTTATAACCTTATTCCATATGTTCAAAAAGCTAAACAAAAGATTGAACATGTTCAGCATAGGTATGAAATATATAAAAACAAATCAAATTGCTGGAGATAAAAATTATAATAATTGAGATAAAAATACACTGTTTGAGATTAACAGAAGATTAGACACTGCAGAAGAAAAGATGGATTACTGTGAAGATGTAGCAATAGAAACCAATTCAAAATTAATAACAGAAAGGAGAATGGAAAGTAATGAACAGAGAATCAGTTAACAGTGGGATTTCTTCAAATGTCCTAATATACATGTGTAATTGGAGTTCTAAAGGGAGAAGACAGAGGGGGAGACAGAAAAAATATTTGAGGAAATAATGGTAAAAATAGTCTAAATTTGATCAAAACAATAAACTCACAGATCCAAAACTTGGAATATGTCAAGGATATGGTTTTCCTTGTTGGGGTGTTGGGAAATAAGAGGGCTTCTGGAGTGCTGGTGAAGTTCTGTATCTTGATCTAGGTGCTTATACAGGTGTATTCAGTTTGTAAAAATTCATCAGCTAGATACTTGTGTATACTTTTCTATATGTATATTTACACTTCAATAAAACATTAAAATTGAAAAAAATTATAGCACACCTTGCCTCAGGGCATTTTTCAGTACTTGTGATGTTTGCATAAAATAGCCTATGCTCCCACAAGCTGTCATAACATGCTCACAATGAGAGTTTGTCAAGATGGAGACCAGAAGGGCTATTTCATAATATCTGCAATTTTGAATGTTTCCTTTTAAGAATCTGTGCAAAAACTTTCTTCTCTGAATTAAAATTATGTTCATATGTAGGAACAGTAAGTTTTAGTCCATGATAGAACATCACTAATTGCCTCTATCACAAGGTTAACACATTGTTCTATGTTTCTATCTCTCAGCCCTGTTAAAATGGTAGTGTGGCAAAGCTTCAAATAACTGCCAGTTTGATTTCCCCATCAGCAGGACCTCTGTGATGAAGAAGGTTATTTTGAAGCAGAGTGTTTTGCAAATATTTTCATTTGCATAGGTTAGTTTTCACTTTGTTGATTATTTCCTTTACTGTGCAGTAGCCACTTGTTTATTTTTGCTTTTCTTGACTGTGCTTTTTTTGTCATATCCATGAAATCTTTGGTAAGATTAATGTTATGAATCCTTTGAATGTTTTCTTCTAGGAGTTTTAGAGTTTCATGCGTTACATTTGAATCTTTAGTTTTTTTGAGTTTATTTTTGTTATGGTATAAGGGTCCAATTTTATACCTTCCTTGTGGATATCCAGTTTTTCCAACATCATTTGTTGAAGAGACTATACTTTCCCCATGGTATAGTATTGGAGCCCTTGTAGAAGATCGTTCCATCATTTATATGTGGATTTATTTCTGGGCTTTCTATTCTGTTCTTTCAGTCTATATGTCTGTTTTTTTTTTTGTTTGTTTGTTTCTTTGATTTTTGTCACTACTATACTGTTTTCATTACTTTAGCTTTGTAATATGTTTTGAAATCAGGAAGTATGATGACTCCAGTTTTGTTCTTCCTTCTCAAGATTGTTTTGGCTATTTGGTGTCCTCTGTGGTTATATGAATTTCAGGATTGCTTTTCCTATTTCTTGAAAAAAAATATCATTGGTATTTTGATAGGGATTTGATAGAGATGGCCCCCAAGAAGATGCTATACAAGAATATGTGAGACAGTGAATACACGTGCTTACATGGTAAAGGAGTTTTGCTGATGTAATGAATATTACTAATCAGTAACCTTAAAATAAGAAGATTATCCTGGTGGGCTCACTAAAATTACATGAGCCCTTAATAACAGAGACAGAAAAGGGAGCAAGAGAAATAAGGCAGAAGAGATTATCTAAAGGACAAAAATTATGAGGGAGCCATGCAACTAGGAATGCGGACAGCCTCTAAGAGTTGATGACTGACAGCAAGAAAGGAAATAGGGACTCAACTGCAGTCAGAAAGCAATAAAAGACCTATACCCTACAATTATGAGAATGAACTCTGACATAAAATGATTAAAAGTTCATGTGGATTGTGCTCCAGAACCTCCAGAAAAGAGCCCAGGCTGACCAACACCCTGATTTTGCCCTGGAAGAGCCTGAGTTGAGCAGAGCCACCTAGACTTCTGACCTACAGAAATGTGAAAAAATAAATGGATGTTATTTTAAGTCAGTAAAATTGTGGTGATTGATTTTGCAGCAAAATAAACAAATACAGATTGTGTATCTATTTGTTTATTTTTGAGTATAGGATTAGGAATAGAAGTTCCTTCTCTTTAACTCTTTAATTTACCTGGGACATTATTACATTCTCTACTCATAAGATCACTTTGTCATAAGTCTACTTGAAGGAGTTGTATATGTATTAAAGCTAAAAAATATTTTAGCTTTATTAAAGCTGTTCTACTGTCTTCTAATTAATTATCTGTGCAGTCTACCAATCCTAACTTCCAATGCCTCCATATTTTAGGTCACCGTGAGAAAGAACTGATATTTTTGGTGATCCTCATTTTCATCTGTATGTGGTTTTTTTTTCAGCTCTATTTTGTTGTATTGTAAAAATCATTCTTCTTTTCATGCCATTCAAATTTCCTCACTATTTGTATATGCATTCCTAAGTTGCTGCATTTTATTTCAATTTTATTTATTTAATTATTTTAAATAATATTTATTTCATAATTTAAATCTTGATTCTCAGAGAGGTAACATTTGTTTTTAATCAGCCATTTAGAACTCAGTCATATATATATATATATATATATATATATGTATTTTTTTCAGTTTCCTAATTATTTTCAGATACCTGTAACTATTTAGTAGAGAAATGTGTTTCTCAGAATTCAGAAAATTGAAATTAAATTAATATAGTTTCTAATGATATATGATTATAACATAGACATACTATTGCACGACTGGATAGCAATAAGGGCATAAAATAATTATTCTCAACCTCACTTATTAAAAACAAAGACTGCCACTTTTAAAATTATGTTTACCTATTTAAAACATGTGAAGCCAATAATGCTCTTGTATGACTATGTATAAATGTTTTTCATTTTGCTTTGACACTATATTATTTTTTGCTTAAATTCCTAGAAATAGTGCAATGTAATATTTTTTAATTTCCCATTCCTATGTTTTAGATATTTTCATATATCTGTTTATATTCAAAACAATCTTTGAGAAATTTATGTGGCATTTTTTTTTCCTAGAGGCTCAGATGTAAGACATTTTTATCTTTAGTGGTAAATAGATCTGACAACATGTTTAGCTACAAAGTCAACAAGATTAATAATATCTGTTAAAGGAAAATTAAAAACATTCTTTTCCATCTACAAAGAAAAAGTAAATTACTGCAACAAATACACTAATGTTGTTAATCCATTACATGTATAGATTCCATTATGTAAATTAATTAGATTTTTATCCAACATCATTTGTTCAGAGTAATACAATCTTACAAGCCATAAATTGAAGCTTGCTAATGGATTCAGATGTTTATATTTTTTAAACACTGAGGAGAAGAAATGCAAATACTCTTGGACCACAGGTGACTCAGATCATTCATCCATGAATGAAGAAAAAAATTCATCAAACAATAAAATGATGATCAGGTGTAAATAAATATAATAATATTTTTTTCCAAAGGAACAATACCATCTAGTATAACCTGCACTCAATGTTATTGAATGGGAAAATGTTTGTTCACTGTGTGTTATTCACTCCCTAATGATTCCTAATAATTCCCTAGCTTTGTGTGAATGTTGGTAGTCTTGGTTCAAATGAAATCTCTGATCATCTGTTGACAATTTATTTTTTCTCCTTATTTGTTTTTGTTTTCTAGGATTAATACTTAAGATAATTACAAAATTTGTAAAAATGATTAAAGGTAAGAAACGAAAGAAAGGAAAACCTTATTATTTATTTTCATGCTTCAATCAAATTTCACCAGCTCAATGACTGATGACTCCTATTACCCTTGTTAGAATCCTTACCTATCTGCTAAGTATTTAGTGTAGTCTCCAGATCCTCAAACCTTTAATCTGGGAACAATTTTATTTATATCAAACCAATAGTATTGATTTAATGGTCGATATGATAGCTTGGTATTCAGAATTATTGACATTAATAATTAAAAGTTATATATATTTTTTCAATTAGCATGAATTCTTATTTGAAATGTGTGTGATCATCCAGAGCAGTATTTCTCAAGTTGTTTAGAAGAGTACTTGTCAGAAGTCATCTATAAAAATGTTTTTATTGTATAATACTTTTATTATAAATACTTTTGGTGAGGGGTTTAGAATGAGGTATGAACATAATTGTACTAAATAAGATTTCAGTAAAGACGTAATACTACATATATGGTTTCGTATAATGTATGGTTACATACAATGACAACTGTAGTTCTTATGGAACTCTAAACGTGTTCAACTAAGCATAAACTTATAATAAAAGTTGCCCTTTTCTTTTGAAGTTGATTATCTTGAATAAGGAAAGTATATATTATATTACAACCATGTAGACATCCTCAGCGTGCATTGCGAATAGACCCAAAGGAGCTCATCTTCCTTTTAATTTGGTGACAAAACAAAACAGATGCTATTATTTCATTTAAAAAGGACATATCAATACTTTGTGGAAGTTTTAAATATTATATAAATTAGCTACAGGTCAGAAGCTCATTATATGTATAAAATGACCTTTAGTTTTCTCATTTGTTAAAAAGATACTTTAGCTAAATAATTAGGGATAGAAACTCAAACAGAGCTTAAAGGAATGTTTTAATAAATAAATATCTAGAGACACACCTATGTTAAATAAATCTAAACAAATATAAATACACTTTATTCTGTACATTAAAATTACAAACCCACTTTTACAAAGATGTTGTCTTCCTGTCCACATGTGGACACTGTAAAATAAAATGACATGAAGAAAAAAATGGGAGTATAAGACTCACTGCATCAATTCTAAAAATTGTGGAAGAATAACATTTTACAGAACACAAAGTTTCAGCTAAGTATAACATAGTTGGGATATATTTCAATCTATATGGAGATCCTGAGTTCCAACTCACAAGTACTCTTTCCTACAACTCTTGCAATAAGTTAATTGTCTGGTGATTCCATTTTGGGGAACTCAGTGTAGTCCCAGATCTGTACCTTCCCAAGTAGGCAATCTTGGATAAATTACTTACCTTAATTTCTATTATGGTATTAAAATTGCATGAAAGTAATATATACCTGTGCTGGTTGAATCATCTGAGAAACAGGCTTCAAGATTATTTAAACATGCAAGGATGTTAGAGAGAAATTGGAGAGAACTTCATAAGATTAGGTCAGCCATCTAAATACAATTGAAATCTGACCTGGTAAGAAGGAGAAAAAAAAGAAAAAGATTAAAAAGAAGATAGATTTGGTGGAAGATCTGTAAACTGCTGTGCAATGTAGGAAATTTCAGCAAGGCACTGGAAAGTCTTTAAGCCAAAAACAACTGTCAGAGGTATGTAGACTCGGGAATGAGTCTACAAAAGTAGCCCCGATGAGCTTACTTACTGTCTGCGAGCCACCTAAGTGGAAGTGTGGATTTAGCACAAATGCTGAGATGGATTTCAGAGCATTGCTGCTAGGTCCCTGGGTCAAATATGCTTCCTATAGTTGGGGGTCTATGAGGTACATTCTTGTGGTGACTACATTGCCTCCTAGAGTAATGAACTTTAGGGAAAAAATTTCACAAAAGCACATAGAGCAGTTTTATGACAGTGTTCAATAAATGCTTGCTATTACTTGGAGAGGTTAAATACTTGCCTTTGAGTAGTGAAATAAGCTACTGTTCATTTGTAGACACTTAGGACTTTGAAGATTAACAGTATTTAAAATTGCTAAGCCGGATGCACAAGTACAAACTGAGGAATGTTAAGGACCCATACTGTAGGGAACAAGACTCCTTTTTGATCTCACAGGCCTTTTTCCTAACCTAGCAGCAGTATCAACAGGAGTGAGATCAGTCTTTTTATGAGTGAAGATAAGGGAAAACTGGACTTTTCAGCTTGATTCTGACACAACATATTCACCAATTATAGAGAATAACTGCACTAGGGCAGAACAAACATACAGCAACCAGCCTCCAAAGGCAGAAAAGTCTTACAATACTTTTGTGAACAAGCAGGGTATATAATTTTCAAAATCTGACATAATTTAAAATTTTATATTAGTTAAATAAAAACAATGCATTGTTGCTATATTGACATACAAGATTTTTATTTAGAATACAATTCAAGTGTATATTCCTCTATATGCACATATTTTTCTCAAGATGTTTCTGAAGAAGAGAGGAAGACATTTTCCTTATATAGTTACAGATTGCCACATATGTAACTGCTTATAGTTTTTTGTTTGTTTGGCCTAAAAGGAATTACCAGGAAAAAACTTCTGTTCAAGGAGCAGTGTGATATCAATTAAAGGCATTGTAGTCGTGAATCATTGCCAATATCTTAAATTCTCTGAGCCTCAGTTTTCATATCCATAAAGCAAGATAAGAATAACTATTTCATAATAATGTTTAAGCATTAAATTTATAATTTATAATTATAAATTATAAATATAAATTATAATTTATAATTCAGATGACCCTTTAACAACATGTGTTTGAACAGTGTGAGTCCATTTACGCAAGGATTTTTTTCAGTAGTACATACTACAGTACTACAAGATCAATGGTTGGTTGAATCCAGGGATGTGGAACAATAGATAAGGGAGGCAGACTACAAAGTATATACAGATTTTCAACTGAGTTGAGGGTCGGCACCCTCAAGCCCTGTACTGTACAAGGGTCGAACATATATGCAAAGCATTTAGGTTAAATTAAAAATCACAAGAAAAAAATCCTAAACTATAGAAGAAGGCAACATTTCTCTCACAAAAAGTATTCATGGAAGATTCCTTGTTGGTGAAAGCATCCATTTGTCAGGAGGGTGGCACACCCAGGGCCGTGGGAACAGAAGCTCGTGCACTCAAGACCCTTCCAGAGCTTGTCTATGTACCTCTTCATCTGACTATTCATCTATATCCTTTATCATATTCTGTATAATAAACTGATAAACATATGACAAGATTTATGGACACATGAACTAGAAATTTCAGACTCAAATTGAACAAATAAGTTATGCAGATGGCAAGTGAAGAAACCATTTATTTCCTAATGCCAAACTCTGAGCTCATTGGAATCAGATTTGCAGCTATTTTTGGAGATGAAGCCATAACTATGAACAAAATTAACAGATTTGTGTTCATGTAAATCTTGCTTTAAATTCATCTGGCTGCCTCAATATACATCCAGATATCAATGTGACTCAAGGAAGATGAGATACAACTGAAAGTGTAGTGTATTTACCCAAAAGACAACAAAACTTTTGGAGTTGGAGACATATACCTGACCCTCAGAATAAATCTAAAAGAATTAACTGTTGGCCAAATTCTGAATATTTGGGTTCATCTGACTATGATATTATAATCTCGTTTATGAAACTAGTGAAATGAAAGACCTGTTATTTAAATTGTATATTAAATTCATTCTATCATAAACCTCATCACTATACAAAATCCCCTAATATTCTAGAGTTAGCATTTTACTATTTTTCAATCAGTAAGATTATATTTTTCAGTTATTAACAGATGAGTACATATGCTGTTAAACAGTGAAAGTTATATAAATGTGTATTGATTAAAATTTATGGTGTCAACTTCTGATAATATAGAGATTCAACTGATCCAAGTCAACTACTTTAAATTATCTATACCAGATTAAGGAAAAAAAGCTATGTATATTAGAATGTTCTTCATACTTCTATAAATCATACTAGCAAAAAAATGATAATAAATAAACTCTATTCATTTAAGGAAAAAAATGTATTCACAGAGGAAGGATAAATGTTAGGCTTGCCTATTTTATTGAATATTAAATCACTGAAAAAGTGTTCAGAAACCCTATGCTTCCCTAACGAGCTGTGCATTTTGCAATTGAAAATTTGACTATTCCTCCAAAGCTTCCAGACAGTTATTTCTTTTCCTCTCCTTTTTTCTTTCTTCCATTCATGTTTTTTTTTTACTCACAAAGAAATAATTTACCCAAACATGAAAATAAGGCAAAATGATAACTGATTATTTAATATGTTGAAGTGTATTTTTATAAGAAATGATAACTCAAAGCTTGTAACCTTATGGCTCTGCAGAAAATCTGGCTTTTAGCTAACTTGACTTTTTCACTTCTGCGTTCTTTCTTTAATGAGTTCTTCAAATACCTACATAATCTATTGTAATTAGAGAAAAACTTTGACCTGAACTAAAAACCAAAACCAAAACCAAACCGAAATTCTTTGAATATTTTGCATTTACCCATTTTCCTTCCTACCTTCTCTCCGTCCAAACTCAACTTTCTTTCTTCCTTCTTTTTTCCTTCCTACTTTCCCTTATTGCCTTTCTTTCAAATTTCTTTCCTTTCCTTTGCCTTTAACACTTTCTTCCTTCCTTCCTTCTCTTTATTTTTTTTCTATATTTACCCTTTATAGACCAAGCTATAAACTAGATTATTACCAGTTTTTAAACACTGACAATATTTGTATTATCTCATTACAGTGTTACTATCATGCACCATGAAGTTCTGCACTACTGTCTTACTTTTGATAAAGTCCAATTTATCTATATTTTCTTTTGCTGCCTATGCTATTGATTTCATATCCTAGATGTTATTGCCAAATCCAATGTCATGAAGCTTTTCATCTATGTTTACTTCAAGAGTCTTAGAGGTTTAGCTTCATTTTGAATTAATTTTTGTATATTGGGTAAGGTAAGCATCCAGCTTCATTCTTTTGTATGTGTATATCCAATTTTACCAACATTATTTGTTGAAAAGACTGACATTTCCCCACTGAATGACTTTGGCGCTCTGAATTATTTTGAATCATTGAAGTCTCAGATATGATTTGAGATTACTAAATAATATTTTAGAGGTTATAGTGATTTAATCACCCCAAATTATAAATATTTATGGTATAAGATAGCACCTCAAGGTTTTGAAATACGTAACTTACTTTGAGGGTCTGCGTTTGACCATTTGACCAATTTCATTTTCCTTTTATTTTTCTGAGATAATTGAAATTATTGGTCATAAACTTCTGTCCTGTATGCCACACAAAACTAGATTTATGTGGATTGTGAAACAAGAGAAAAGATATACTAAAGTTGATAGTCATTTTAACTGACACAGACTTAAAAGTTTTTAGTAGTATAAATGGAAAAAGTGCACAACATAGCAGTGTCAATTTATGAAAGATTACACTTGTTTTGTGTCAAGTGTCTGAGACTCTCTCTTACATCTTTATTTTGCCTGACTGTTAAGATCCAGCATATTTTAGAGGTCCCACTTCTAAGACCTTGTTCTGATAGAAATAGTTACCGAGAGACTGGAAGAAAATGCGGATAACTGACATTTACACAGTAAATTATTTCAACTATTGCAGCTTCTTTTTTTTTTTTTTTTTTTTTTTTTTTTTTGCGGTACGCGGGCCTCTCACTGTTGTGGCCTCTCCAGTTGCGGAGCACAGGCTCCGGAAGCGCAGGCTCAGCGGCCATGGCTCACGGGCCCAGCCGCTCCGCGGCATATGGGATCCTCCCAGACCGGAGCACGAACCCGTGTCCCCTGCATCAGCAGGCGGACTCTCAACCACTGCGCCACCAGGGAAGCCCTGCAGTTTCTTTCATCACACACTATATATCTGCCACTTCTAATAACAGCTTGGTGTCTGGCAGACATTCTGCCTAATCTCTGAATTTCACTGCTTGTGTGATCCTTTGTGAATAATTTAATCTAGTCATTACGTACATTTCTGGATTAATGTTCACTTAATTTCATTACTTCCATGTACTTCTGTTGTTCAGAACTAACTGGCACTGTTGCTTGGTCTAATCTGACGCCTGCATTCCTTCTGCTTCTGTGAGAGTTTCCATAGAGGAGGTACCTGCCATGTTTATTTGTAGAAATTGTTCCTTGATTCAAAAACGAAAACCAAAATTTTCTCTCTTATTTTTTGTATGGTCATATTGAATGTACCATTGTGTTTCTATTTCTGAATTATTTTATTTACTGAATTGATGGTCTCTCATCTTTTAGCCTCAGAGTCACCATCTATGACTCTTAGTCTTTTTTCTCCCTGAACTCCTTCTCTTTCTCCTAAGTTATACCAATAAAAAGTGGTGTATTTTTATTAATCTGTTTACTTTTAAATAATGTTTAATATTCCCTCTCCTTAATTTAGAGTTAAAATAAACAAGAGTATATTTCTCATATAACTTTAACCTCTGTGACTCTCTATGAATTGAAATATTCCTTCTATCCTTACTTTATAAAAACTTGTCACCAAATTTTCTAATCAAATTGAACAAATTTATTTTTCCTTAAAACTACTAACTGTATTCTCATGTGAAATTTTTAATATATGCATCTTGTCTTACTGAATAATTTAAATATTATATTATTTTGTTTTTTCAAGCACTCTGTTAGACAGACATTCATTCCTCCTAGATAAAATCCACCTACACATTTTATATGTCAACTTGTGTTTTCTATATTTCTTCCAGTCTAGTCCACATCTTTAAATAAATGGTCTAGGAATACAAAATTAGCAACAGGTCTTTTTAAAATTATTATTTAAGTTCCAATGTCATGACTTTTTAGTGAAAGTTAATGGATCTGTCAGTATTTTTCTCTGCTTGTTCATTTACACTCAGTTAAATTTCAAGGCATACGAAAGTTGTTTATGATTTACATGCTAGTTGGTACTTGTAGTTATAAACTATGTATTCAAAGTTAAAAATTCTATATGTAACTATTCTTTATCACACATTTTAGCTATTTTGAATTGGTATTTGTTGAATAGTTTCAGTTAAAAGGTAACATTTTGAATGGATCAATTATACTAGAAAGCTTTAACCTTTTATCTAACTTTATGTATCATGTAAAAATGTGAAGTTTAAAGAGGGAAATATGTATTGGAAAGTAATTTTATCATTCTATCAGTATTATGTGACTGTATATTACTTTACTTTCTGAAATATCATGTATTCAACTATATAATGAACTAGTAGAAAAGCTCAATTCCATAAGAGGCAAATAATTTTAAAGATAACTATCTTTAAGTTAATGATATTTAAGTCTAATATGGTAAATTGTTACAAGGAATAGAAGATATTATAATGCTAAGTAAGTAGTGAATGTATACCCTTCAAAAGAACATAAGCATTAGACCCAGAGGGCTTCCTTCTCACTGTGGTGTATTGCTTTTCCACAAAAAGATAGGAAGTTAAAAAAAGATAAGGTTGCTGGAAATCTTATACTCTGACAGTCAATCCAGACACTTTGAGCTTTGAATTTAACTGGAAGTCAGTTATTGACAGAAAAAGAAATCTTTTGCTTCAGAAACTCCATTTAACACGTAAGAAAAGAAATGGAGAAGTGATTTTTACAGTAATAATTCTATGGCAATTCTCTAAAATAAAGAGAAGACTTTTTAAATTATAAAATTGATATTTATTAGAAGGGAACTTAAAAATCTACTTTATTTGAATTTCTATAGATATTTTAATGGAAACATTTTACAACAATTATTTCATATATAATATGTGTGTATATGATACATACATTCATTTTAAAATATTTTTTATAAAGATATTACAGACTACAGGTCATTTGAAGTTAGTCAAGACACTTTTGGAGAAGTCAAAGACAAATGGTTTGACAGGACATAAACCAGACCTATTGGATCAATAGTTATTGGGGGAAACTCATAGGGCCCAGAGCAATCACAGTTGTGTGAGCATCCAGTATTCCTTTCATTGAGACTTTACATTATATCCATTAGGCTACATCTCACACATTGTAAAGAAAACTTGACTCTTGGGCCATGGGCTTTTTAGCTGCAGAACATTAGCCCACCCCTTGGTGTGTTAAAAAGCTGGGGTCCAAACCTTTTATCATGTACAGTATAATAAAATAGGATTTGTGGCCAGAGCTACCATCTTAGAACTCTACCAGGTTGGTTAAATTCAGCAATTTGTTGAAGGATTTTTCATGGAGGTTTTAAAGTATCAAGCTTCCAATCTGTGCTAGATACCACCTTCATACTGGCAGATATAAAACAATGGCTGGAATGGACCTGATAGTCATTGTCAGGGAGTAAGTCATGTGGACTGGAGTAGGACTGAGAGATGTTTTTGTCAATGTGATGCACTCATATGAGGTACCTGGAGTATTAGAATTCATAGAGACAGAGAGTAGAAAGATGGTTGCCAGAGACTGAAGGAAATAGGTAATGGGGAAGATTTTTTTGTTTTGTTTTTTAATGGGTACAGAGTTTCAGTTTGGGAAGATGAAAAATTCTGGAGGTGGAATGTGATAATAGTTCCATAACAATGTGAATGTACATAAAGCTACTGAACTGTACACTCAAAAAAAGTGAAAATGGTCAATTTGTTTTATGTATGCTCCCCACAAAATTTTTAAAAATGACCAGAATACAAAGTCTAGTAGAATAAAGGTGCATAAACCTTTATAAAGCATAATATAGGAAAAAAATCTTTTTTTTACTTGGAAATCATTTCTGAAACAATAAAAAATGCTCCAAGAAAAAACCAGGAATATTAAATATAAATCAATCAAAATTTTTAAAAATGAAGATTTATAATACCAAATATGTAAAATTCTATTAATCTATGTGGATAATGCTTAAGATCATGATTGAAAAATAGATATATGATGATATCAATTTCTTAAGATTAAACAAAATTTTCTAAGTTTCACTGGTTAATAATGAAATGCACATTAAAACAATATGCCATTTTCAACTATAAAAGTTGAAATACTTTTTTGTTTTTAAGTTTACAATGTTCAATATGGCAAAGGTTTGGAAAATGAATGTTTGCTTCCTTGAATGTGGTAGATTAAGTTGCTATAATGTTTTGGGGAAGTATTTGCTAAATGTGTCAAAGTGAGGTTTTTAATGCATCAGTTATTTTTTATGTCTAGTGATTAGCATGGTGGTTTAATCTTAATAATGGAATGAATAATATATTATTTTTGTTCTTTTTAGAATGTCTAAATTATATAGACTGGCAATGTATATTGCACTAATTATCAGAAAAAAGGTGGCAGTCAATGAATGCTATTTTTTAAGGAAAAAAAAAAAGATATCCAGTTAGAAGAAAATTACATAATCTGGTTAACTTTAGTGACATCTCTAAGGGCTTTTGAAGGTATTTTAGAGCTGATCAAGGAAAAAGATATGACCACCAGGTGGCAGTACCACACAAAAACTTTCTTGGGTGATTTTGGAACTGGTTTGCATGAAGAAAGTTCCTCATAGCACCAGACTGTCCAGAAGGGACCGAAGGGCCACCATCGAGAGGTGAGGAGAGCAAGGGAATTCTGGGGAGAGAGGGCCCAAGAAGGGGTCTTACATATGTAAGCAATGTCACCTGGCAGCAGGACAGGCTGTCTCTGAGTCAGAAACTCTTGAAGGAAATAGTGATTTGGGGTCTTCATGGCACAGGTCTTACCTTACCTATAGCTAGCAGATTTGAGTTGCAAATTTGTTGGGTATGCAAAGCAATCAGGCTATTATTGGCTAAAATTCTGCTTATTTGGGCTATGCTTGAAACAAATAGATGTGTAAAAATTTGGCACCAGTGGGCTTTTGAGCTAACAGGGCTTAGCCCACTGGAAGAAATAAACAAATTAGAGGCCAATTTACAAAAGCCATCTTTGACTCATTTATAATAACACATTGGAAGTACAACACCTAAAGAAGATGCTCAGTGAACATTTTATATGCATTGAAATAAGGACTGTGATTTTATACTTCAGAAAATGGAATTCAAGAGGCTTTCTTGAATTCACTCAGCCAGCTAGTCAGAGTACATTCTGTGACTGAGTTTCTCTAGATTAGAGTCAACTCTTCTTTCCATCACTATTCTTTCTTCAAACATTGTTAATAAAGTTAATGAATTTACACATGTATTTCCAAATTCTCCATTTATAAATTTATTTACCAAATACAACTTCTGGTTTTTGAATACTGAATACCAGTCTCTTTGCATCATGTAAGGTGATAGTAAATAAAACACAATTTTATTTTTCACAGACTTTTGAACATGGCAAAAATATTATGGGCTAGTTAAATTGTGATTTTCTCTATGAGATAGATATACAGATAGATGCATTCTCAGAATATTCTTCCATGTTTTTATATAGGACATTAACTTTATGAATAAAGGGGGGAAGTTTTGTATCCAATACGTGTGACACATTATTTGGTAGAAAGAATTCTGAGCTAGAAGTACTTTGATGTGAGTTCTGTTAAATTAATTAAAAAAGGAGGTCATTAGACCAAGGTAGCTCTAATGCCATGGGCACCTACATAAGCTAACCAAAATCTAAGGCTGTAAGTCCCTGAAGGTTATGAAATTTAAATCTAAGAACAGCCAATTACAAACTAGGCTCGAAGCTATAGACAATCAATGATTTTCTTAATTTCTTCCACCTTTTCTCTATAAAAGTCTCTCCCTGAGTTGTTGGTGGAGTGCTCCTAACCACTCCTGGTTTGGCACTGCCTGATTCTGATTTTCTTAGCTCAAATGAACTCTTAATATTTTAATATGCCTCAGCTTACCTTTTAACAGCTCCAATTCTGGCTCACCCACTAACACAAAAATGGATACTTTTAAGAAACAGTGAGACTACATTCTAAGTGTAATAAATCACAGGGTATTGGTTAATGTGTAGAATCTCAAAAGTGATGAGAATGTTTATAACTTGAGGTATTAAATTTATAAGTTCCAGAAATATGTAAGGGGTTGTATTGCCTTTTGTAGCCCTAAGTATCCATTAATGTGTATTGCATAACCTGTATAAAGTTGATTGCTTTAATTAACTGCTTGTTAAAATACTCTTATGATATTTCTTGGAAATCAAATAATATCTAATGGCATTGTAAGAAAAACTTTACTACATACTATAACTTCTACTACTAAAGTAATTTTGCTTTGATTATGGTAAAATAAGCATATCCAAAAAGGTTTTGCATGTATGTGTTTGTGTGCATCTTTCTACGGACCTGTTTTTCTACTCAGTATATTACTTAATTTTCATGGACAGAGAAGGAAAAATAGCTAGAATTCAGCTGAGTAAGCTAGTACATAGAATTTTATTCACTTTCTCAACAAATTGATATTACTAAACATTATCTTCCTCTGAAAATATTTATTATAAAAGAAAAATAATTTATTTTATATGAAATGGACACTTGATGTACACTTAATGAAGGCAAGAAGGAGAAGGACTCTGGTAAAGAAATAATTTTTGAGGATAAAAAAAATCAGTGTTTATTTAGAGCTGTAGCTGTAGGGTATGAAAAATAATTTTTCTTCTTCCTTTCTAGGCTGAGACACCCTGTAATAAAAGATTCAGTATTCAAAAACCAGAAGGAGCAAAACCAACCAGTTTAATAACATGTGTACTTCCTGTGTACATGGGAGATAACCAGGAAAACTGAGTAACTCTCCAAAATGGCCCAAGCCACCATCTTAAGTACTATCTCCAGCTAAAAACAAAAGAAAATGTGGGTGGTGGGAGGGGCAGTTAAGGGAGGCTATCAGGAAAAGCATTTTAAAAGGTAGAATTGTTATGCAGATTGAGATAATTGCCTTCTCCATTGATAAAGACTTTCTAGAGAATTAGTTTGCCTTCTCTACCTGGAAAAGAGAGGAAGATACCCTTACAAATGGACATTTCCCTTAGAAATATAAATATCTCTTACAAAATTGTAACTTTACTCTGTTTTCAGAGCTGTTCCTATGTCTGTTGTTTCTTAAAAATAATCAGCCTGAAACAGAGCAGGACCCTATGGTCCTTGCTCCCCATGTCCTCAGCCTACCTTTTGTCTGTGGAAAAACTTTAGCCAAAGAATATGTTTAATCAGAGAAGTGAGAAAATGCAGAAACAAAAGAAAACAGTCCAACAAGACTAAATCATAATAGTTTAGTCCTTAAGCAAAATCAGGGACATTTACTTCCTCTTCAAGGGCTATGGATAATAATTTGAGCCATATCCTATGAGCTGTCTTATAGATACTAAAACCTCCACCATGTGGAAGAAGTTAACTACATGATGACCAGATTATAGCCATGACATAAGATGCCACAATTCTGAGAGCTGGCCTCAAAGAAATGGGAACAGACTGATCCTGGAACTGAACATTTACTGTGCTTAAAACAATCAAGATGATGCTGATCAGATGACCACATAACCATTTCAAGATGACTGTCAGAGCTTACAGGGGGTAGGGTACAACCTTTAGAAGAATGACATAGCCCAAGGACATGACATAAACTGATTAGAACCAAATAGGTCCAAGACTTCCACTAGTTGATTTCCACTAGACCTTGAGCCTCTGTATATGCTCATTGTAACACATCAGCAAGCTAAATGACACACCCACAGGCACCATGACTGTTCCAAGGCTGACCATAAAGATAAAAAATTGGGTGGGGCCCAATTCCTGGAAATATCCACCCCTTCCCCAAAATAGGTGGAATACTCCTCCCACTTATTAGCCTATGAAATTACCACCCCTATAAAAACTGACAGCTCTGTACTCCAGTGCTGCTTACGCCTTCTAAGATGGCCCACACTCTGCCTGTGGAGTGTGTTTCTCTCTAAATAAACCTACTTCTTATCTATCAATTTGTCACTCACCGAATTCTTTCTGAGACAAGACATCAAGAACCTGAGCTTCATTAAGTCCTGAGATCAGGTGTGTGATCTCAATTAAAAGATCGTGGGTTCAAGTCCCAGTCTGGGTTTTGGCTGGGTTCTAATCCTGGCCCATGGATTCAAGTCCCAATCTGAGTTACATGGTTTCATTTTCACCTATATAAGTTCTTGCCCACTGATTGTCAGTGGGGGTGGGGGGGTGTCTGGCCTTTGGACAGAAGCCCGCCACTCCCCTCCCATTGCCAGCCTCCAAAATAAAACAAAGTTTCCTTTCCACCAACCTTGTCTCTTTATTGGCTTTAGAGCAGCGAGCAACTGGACCCCCAATTTCAGTAACGAGCCTAAAATTATCCTGATGCCAAAGAGACACAATTCAGCATGGCAAATTTTTTTCCCCTTCATAGATAATATAATACTTGTCAAGAACAACAATTTACACAGTAGGCTATATGAAGGTAATGTAAAAACATCATGTCGTATGTGAAATACAAATGCTTAATATATAACTAGAAACAATCGTGTATAACAACAGATCTAAAAGAAGATAATATAAAGGTTGAAACAATATACCTTTCATGCTTTTAAACTTGCTTTAACTATATTTTTCAGTTGCATAAATTATTATTAAGGTTTAATAAAATAATTAGGACATCATCCCTCCTACCTCCTCCCCCTCCCCCAAACAACTAACAGTGATGAATAGGTGTTTGGATGGATAAATGAAAGAAACTTCTGGAGCAGGCTCAGGTGTCCATAACAGAGCAGAGAATCAGGTAGGAAAAAAGACACATGCAGGGGCAATCTAGTGGTAGCAGGCACAGATGTTATCACGCAAAAAGAAGATTCCTATGGTGAGTGGAAAGCCGGGAGAACAGGAGCACGATTTAGTAGAGCACTGCACTGGCTACTGGGAAGTTGAAATAGGTTCTCAACTATGGATGGAATCAGAGGGGCAGCCTTGGGATGGCAGTGCTGATGGAAGGGAAAGCAACTTGGACAGGAGAGGTGTATCTTGTTGATTTTGTGTAGAAGAAAAAGAAAATAAAGTAGTAAAAATAAGACTCTTACAGAAACAGGAGAATCACAGTTCTGAAAACCATAGTTGTTTCTAATGAAATATTTTATTGAAATAAATGCACTTAATTAGCTAATGAAACACTTCACATCATTTATAGAAACAATTGTTAATGTGTTTTAATGAAAGTTTAAAACATTTAATATAATAAACAGAAAAAAGTCAGAAATCATACATAAAGAGCTATTTAAGACAATAGAAAAAAGTGAGAAGCAAAATTTTCACATTATGAAACACTAGGCTAGCAGGAAAAAAACTATAAAAAATGCTCCAACATAAATATCTTTAAATTATCTTTTGTATCTAAGAAAGTAGACAATAAATCAGCAATTCATAAAATTCAGAGTAGACTTTTTAAAATAATAACAGTAAGATGTGAGAAGAGAATTCAGAAAATTCACTGAAGAAAATCACCAGATCAAAACAAAAAAGGAAGGCAGAGTTATAAGATGATCAATAAGTGTCACTGTGAAGAGAAACAAAACAGTGAAGAGAATAAAAACAATATAATGTGCACAAAAAATGAGAAAGTGAAATATTTAGAACACTCAGACTCTAACCCTAAACCTAACCCTAATACAAAGTGCAAATGGGAGTTCTCAAAGAAAAACAAACAACACAATGGGGTAGAAATAACACTTAAAACAATTGTTTTTTAGTTTTAATGTTTATATTGAAAGTTTCATCATTTAAGTAGGAAAGTTGTACCATGATTGACAATTTTAGGACGTATCCTTGTAAAACTGTTAGATTGTAAATTCACCAGGAAAAAATGCAAAACATCCAGGCAAAATGATCAAGTCACTTATAGAGAAAATCAGGTCAACACCAGCTTTTTTATAACATACAAAATAAGACAACAGTGAAATAATATTTTAAGAATGACAAAGAAAAAAAGAGTGAGCAAAATTTTAAACTTCAGACAAGCTGTCCTTCAACCATAAAGAATATTAGAATAATGGAATTTGTAAGAATATAGTCATGTTTCTTTTCTGAAGAATCAACTAGGTTGCTGAAACTTCAGTGAAGAACTATGGTCAGAAATAAATATATTTAACTGTAGTTACCATAATCAAACAAAGGTGGGAGTAAAATGAACTAATAATATTTAAATTTTATAAATTCCATAAAAGTAAAAATAAATTAAATGTGAAAAAGCAAAATAATCTCATTGATGATTGTATAGGTAATAAGTGAGAGTCAAGGATATCATACAAGTATAATAAAATGTAGAAACCTAACTAATTAAAAAGAAGACTAAGGATATTATGAAATATATTACTATAAGATAATTATTTGAACTAAATCAAAACCTCTATAAATACCAGAATTAGTACAAAAGAACAGAGAAAATACACTATATATGGAAAGATATATTTAATACACACATGAAGTAACTTAAGACCTCCTGAAAACAGGAAACTAAGCATATCCTTCAATATTTATGGATGAGTTTAAATCTTTTGTTTTTGGATTTGCTCACTAATCGAAATCTGTTTATTCTGCATAAGAGACTTACCTAGAATAGCTAGACTCATAAAGTTTAAATGGGTGGGTAAAATTATACCAAGAAAATACAAGCACTGAAAAAGTAGGGTTTCTGATATTGTCATCAGACAGGTTTTTAAAAATTTTTTTTAAAACACGAATGTGTGACTTTGGAGAAGATTTGGTCTGAGAGCATAAGAGGTCACATCTTTCCCAAACAATCTGTGTATGTAGGTAGGTATGGCTAAAGATAAATGAATACCCAGATCAGATCTGGTTAAAATAAATTGATGTTCTGAATTATTGAATAAGCCACCCTTGGAATTAAACTATAGACCTAACAGGAAGCAGAACACATCTAATAATGTTTAATTATTTCACACCAATTCATATTATTATAGAAATACATAATAGTTATTTTACAAGAGTCATATTTTAAGGAATAAACATAATTTTAAAGATATGAATCTGTTAAGATTCAAAAGAAGTGGGAAATTGAGCAGAGTGCAAAAAATCTTAATTTTAGGGATGGCACACATATGATAGTCACAGACTGGATGAATTCTACATGATTTTTCAGGTAAGACATTACAAATCAAAGATGTTGCTAATATCAAGGGGGAAATGGGAGGAATTTTTACTGGTTCTTAGGGTAAAAGCAAACAAGTCTAATTAGGCTCTATACTTTCTGAAAGCAATATTCTAAGGCTTTCAGCACTGTCCACCTGGGAGATGCATGTTGATAGATAATGATTACATCATACTCAGAAGAACTCACCACAATTAATACAATGATGAAATGGAGTGCAGATAATGAAGATGTTGGTGGCAGTGAGGGGATGCATTACTGGCAGTGATGGATGGAGCCTACTATCCATGGAGACCATGAGCTTGTTCTGTGTGGCTACTTGTGCTGAGTTCCTTCAGCCACAGAATTGGCTGATCAAGGGACTAAAGTGAAAACAGATTTTTTACTAACATACCTTCAGACAACAACGTATGACTAATGCAGGCAAAAAGAGTCACATCTATTTATTATGGGAAGCTTTGATGTAAATTATTTTAAATATCTTGGCTGTTTTGATACCATCTTTACACATTGGGAGTGCATAAAAGAGCTTCCAGGAAAGCAAGAGAAAGTGGAGATAAATCTAGTTTCTGTAGTTTACCGGCAGAACCATACTGATTTGTATGCTCTGACTATGCCCATTTTGGCTCTGTTTGAATGTTTGTTTTTGTAAATGAAAGGTATATACAATGTTAATATTTAAAACAATTCAGTGTTCACAGTCTAACAAAAGCAGTGAGAATTCCTATGTCTACAAAATCATTGACATTATACAGATGATAATTTCTCTCCTGATTACTGCTGGCTCTCATATAAGAGCTGTCAATAAATGTCTAGTGTATTATGTAAACAATTCAGAGTTTCCTACTAAGGAGTCAAACAATAGCTAGTAAACCACATTATTTGTCAACCATATTTTATGACTCAATCATTTAACTTACCACTACAGAAATAACTTGTTATTCTCTGTCTTTTATGGCCTGAAATTCTTTGTGTAATACAAACTAAATTTGACCCTAGTAAATCTTGAGGCTTCCATTGCTCTATAATAGATTGAAACCATGGTTAGAGATGAGGAAACATGAAATGTTTATCTTGCATTCACATAAAATCATGGTTAGTTTGCCTTTTTATAATTAATAATAGTATTCATTTATCACAGTTTAAAATTGTATATACTGGTTTATTCTTTTTGTTGTCTAGTGAATCTTTATTCCTTTCCATATCTGAAGCAAATCAAAAGAGATTTTTCAGTTATTTTTTTCCTTTGGTTTTCAATTATTTTCTCCAATTATGAAAAGAAGAAAAAGACTTTGGATCTTAGTGGATTAAGCTGAAAATTTTACTTCTATGCTTTTTAGAAATACAATAGTTATACAAAATATCTGTAGAGTCCAGTATGAGAAATATAAATGTTATTCAGAAACAATCATCTTTTCTAAGATTTCAAAATCTAAAGTATTTAATAAGAGAAGGAATATGAACATAGAAAAGTATGCCATAAGAGAGTTAAAGATCAGAGTCTTTTTTTTTTTTTTTTGGTTAGAAGAGGAAGACATTCCTTTAGCACAAGTCTTGAAGGATCAAGAAACATTTTGTGTCAATTGAGATGAACTCTAAAATGTAAGTGGAATGTGGAGCCATGGAGATGAGTCAGGACCAAGGAGCATCTTTGTAGAAAAAATGGAGATCTGAAAGTATAAGTATATATATGAAGCAGCTTAGTTTGGACAGGTCTTACGATTCATTATGGGGATTAAAAAAAGATAAGTCTGAGAAAGCTGACTGGGTCTAGTTCAAGCAGAAAATTAAATATAAAGAAAATAAAATTGGAGTGTAAAAAAAGACACTGATGATTTTATTTTCATTGTTGCTCTTTGCTTGGGAACCAAAACATTATTAGACTCTATGGGAGAGACAGGGAAAAGAAATATCAGAGGAAAACTTTATGGACAAGACACACTGAGAGCATGAACTGGAGAACTGGCAGTGTAGAGTTGCTAAAGAATAATCTTGGTTATATTTTATAATTCCTTATATTTTCTTAGGGCAATGAAAAGAAAAATATATATGCTAGTCTTTGCCTGAAAAGAAAAACAAAAGTTTCAACATAGATAGTTATTACTGTAATATGAATTAAAATATATAATAAATCACTGATGCTATATTTGTCATTGAGTCTAGCAAGAAGAGTATTATGCTTCCAAAATAATTTTCAGATATTGTGTATTATAAAGAACCTCAGTATTCTGATTTAGATTCTGATAAGGAAAAACTCATACAACAATAAAATACAACTCCTCCTTCTAGGTCTCACCCTGACCTGAAGAGGAGCAATAAATTCTTACTAGGGCTGAGGCTTATCTACAGGGCAAGAATGTTGAAGTGCCCTCTTGCTCTTCACCACATGTTGAGACATACCTCAAACTCAGTCATTTCTACCTATGGTCAGATCAAACACCAGCTACTGCTGCTCGTGTTCCAAAAAAGATAATTCCTATTATATTCCTCACTAGCTTTACACACTTTCAGGAAACACACAGAGAATTGCAATACCTTGCCTTGGAATCACATCAGGGAGAACAAAAAAGGACTGATGTAAGTAGCACTGTTTTTGTTGTTGTTTATGCCACACACTATATTCTTCCTTCATGAACATGCCTGAAAAAAAGTAATCATACAACTGGGTTTGAGAGAGTTTGCATAAACACATTCGGAAGAAAATTTGTAATTCTTCAACAGGAATTATTAAAAAATATTAGTTTGGTAATTGTGAGGAACCAGGTACCAGACATAATCAAAATTGATTTCAAGTATTATATAACTAAAAAGATATAAGTGCTGTTTCGAAACAGGGGCCCAGAGAGAAGCAGTGGATTATTTTAGGATAAGGGATGTTGAGGAATAAGGTGGTGAATATTGGTTTGAAGCTTTCTAAAATCAAAATGCCACTGTGTAGTCAGAATTTACAAAAGAGAAACAATTCAGTTTTAAGTAAGAGTTTGATTAATGGGCTTCCCTGGTGGCGCAGTGGTTGCAAGTCTGCCTGCCAATGCAGGGGACATGGGTTCGTGCCCCGGTCCGGGAAGATCCCACATGCCGCCGAGTGGCTGGGCCCGTGAGCCATGGCCGCTGAGCCTGCGCGTCCGGAGCCTGTGCTCCGCAACAAGAGAGGCCACAGCAGTGAGAGGCCCACGTACTGCTAAAAAAAAAAAAAAAAAAAGAATCATGAAAGAGTGATGGACCCCCAACAGGCAGCAGGTGCCCCATGCTTCCCTCCACAGAGATTATCTGGCACAGGACATGGAATAAATATAAGAACATGGTTAACAGGAAGCCAAAGTTGTCACCAGGACATTAAAAGGTGTTTTTCAGAAGAAGGAATATTATTTAAAGTGTAGAGATGAAAGAAGGAATAAGAGGAAATAATGTAAATGAAATTAAGTATACATATTGACTTCATATATCAATGATGCTGTACTGTAGAGTTATATGTTAATAATGAATTAAAGAACATGGCTACACAATTACAAAATGTAGGAGAGTGATAAGTGGAGAAAGTGCACTAAGGCCCTTGAGGGATGGGTGAGATAGTTCCTCTAATTACATGAACTAATGATGATTCAAGAAAAACAGAGCTCATATCTAGACTGAGTCTGCCTATGGTGGAGAATGACATCAAGGATATTTATTTGACCTTGTTGAATCAGTCTCTTAGTTTTGTAGTTGTAGGGCTGTGACCACCAAAATTTTAGTTCTTAGAATGTTTGCACATGTTACATACTGACTTACATAGTTGAATCCACTTTCCCATTGGTACTCTTTAGAGAAAGTTAGTAAAACAATTGAAAAACAACAGGGTTCAACAAGTAAAATAAAAATATTTGGTGCCCATTAAAAACCTAGGGACTTCTCTTACAAAAAACATATTAAAATGGTTTTATTTGTATGAGGAAGAACTGCTCAATGAAAGGAAAAAGCTAACAGTTCTCCTCATGGCCAAATGCCCATGGACCTCTGGAATCAACCTGGTCTTGAAATAAATAAAATGAGAATTTGATGTAGGAATCAGTTATAACCTGGGTAATGTTGTTACTAGTGTCTATAAGGATGCTTGAAAAGGAAGGTGGAGGACAAATTTGAAGTGAGCTGAAATTCAAATTGCTAGAGAATTTGTAGTAACTCCACTGACTTAAGGAGCTAAATATGTTCTCATGAGATTGAGAGTTGGCATATGTTAACCTGGATCTAACATTGGCCAAGCCCAAATGGTACCCAAGGGTTGGAAATAGTTTGCCACAATGTAGTGGAAGAATACTAAAAACTATATATTGGTTTTTATTAACTGTGTGTCACCCAAGACACATCTGAGAATGTACTTGAAGATTCTTTCTTCTCCCACTTAATGCAAAGAATAGATACTAATATGGAATGCCAAATTATTTAGAAAAAAAAATAAACATTTTTTTTCTACTCTCTCATACTCAGAAATGTCTGGGACAGTATTACAATTACAATGGTCTCCTTGATCTCAGCAATACTTGTGAGTACCAAACACTTGTGAGATAAATGATGGCCCAGCATACTGCTTTCCAGTTTTTCTCATTTTATGACACATATAGTAAATATTATTTGTACCATTGGTATAACATGCCAGGGTAAGAAGATAAATCTGCTATAACTAAAGGATACTGGTCAGAGGGTACCAATTACCTTAGTCCCTGTCTGACTGACAAAGAAACAAAGGTGTCAATATTACCACATACCTGAACCTATTTGAGGCACATTAAACATTGTGTTTTATAACCAAGATTTTCAACCACATGTCTGCCTCACCTGCAGATGCTTAAAAGCCGGAATAAACATAAAGTCATTGCCATGGTGACAAATAGGGAGAAGATGATCATCAGATCTCAAGAAAAGTCAAATATGCATAGTTTATTCTGTCACTAATTAATGATGGATATCTCAGAAAGAAAAAAAGCTACATTTTTACTTTAATTAATATAAGAATGATTCATACCAAACAAATTTAGAATTGGAAAACTGAGGCCAGAATCAAGCCATTAATCTACAATAGAATCTTAGTTTACATTCAATTCTGAGACTAAGTCAACAGACACCAGAATGAAGAAGCAAGGTAATTTACAGGATCCTGATGTAATGTCATAATTTTGTTCTTCAAAGCTTCCTTCTTTAAGGAAACTGTGGCATGTAAGTTTTTAAAAATAGCCAAAGTAAAGGGATATGCCTAAACTTTCAGAAACTTTGCATCCTAGCACTATGGAATTATCAATTACTCCTATTTGTGATTGGCCTGTTTCCTTTACTTATAGTATTTTCAGATAAACCTAAAATTTTAATTTTAAGATTTCCCTATTCATAAATCTTTTTTTCATGTTTGTTGCTTTTAATGTCTTATTTAAAAACATATCTTTCCCCAAGTTTATAAACATAATCTAATGTGGTTTAAAATGTTTATAATTCTTGTTTTCATATTTAAGTTTAATATACTGTCTCATGCTATGTGGAAAATATCCAATTTTACTATTATTTTTAAGTTGGAACCAATTAATCTTTCTCTATTTCTTAAGTAACTGATCTTTCCTCCACTAACCAATAGTGCTAGCTCTGACCAATATATTATTTCTTCAAGTGGTCTTATCTATTTCTAAGCATTGTATTCTTTCCCTTATGTTTCTTTCTGTGTATCAATACCACATTATCTTAATTAATATAATTTTATTATAACCACTGACATTTGGAAGGAAAAGTCTCCCTCTTTGATCCTCTTTAGTTGTGTGTTGACAATTCTTAGTTATTCACTCATTTATATATATACCAGAATTATTCTGTCAAATGCCACATAACAACACATATTGAGATTTGCATTAGAATAGTACTGAGTCTAAGTTTGATTTGCTAAGGACTGACATGTTTCCCTATGCATGAACATGATTACCTTTCAGTGATTTAACTTATTTATAATATTATTCCATAAAATGTCTTAATATAATTTTTAAAGTTTTTGAATATATTTTGATAGAAATACTCTTAGGTACTTTAAACTTTTTTTGTTGATATCATAATCATACATTCATTTAAATAATGTTTTTTACATTTATATAGACAGGAAATTGGTTTGTTTTAAGCAAAACTTGTAAAAATCTCTCGTATTACTTCTAAGAATTTATCCCTTTTAGTAAATAAGCTTATAGGAATATGAAACTTCTATTCCTAGCTTTGATATTTTTGATAATAAGTGTGTATTGGATTTTATCAAATGCCTTTTCTTGAACTACTGAGATGATCATATGAATTCTCTTCTCCAATATGTTAACTTGGTGAATTATACATGATTTTAATAATACACTAAACTAATGTTCTTTGAGTAAATATTATCTGATTATTATATCCATATATCTATACCTCTATTTATATCTATCTACATATTGTTTTCTTCCCCCTAATTTGTTTGGAAATTATATTCTTTAGTGGTTACACCTGAAATTAAATATAGTTGGTATTTTAAAAGTTAAGTAATTCAAAATTGGTACTCCTATTCCTCCAAATTGAAAGGCCTTAAAACACCTTAAGTCTAATCATCTCCAACTAGCTTGTGTTTTTTGTTTGTTTGTTTTTTTTTTTTTTTTTGCGGTACGCGGGGCTCTCACCACCGTGGCCTCTCCCACTGCGGAGCAGAGGCTCCGGACACGCAGGCCCAGTGGCCATGGCCCATGGGCCCAGCTGCTCCGCGGTATGTGGGATCCTCCCGGACCAGGGCACAAACCCGTGTCCCCTTCATCGGCAGGCGGACCCTCAACCACTGAGCCACCAGGGAAGCCCTAGATTGTGTATTTTTGTTATAAAATATTTCAGTTCTATTTGTTATTACTCTTAATTTCATTACTATTTTGGTTCATTGTCATCCTCCTGCTCTCTTCCTCCTGTTCATCATCATCACCATTATTTGCATAATTGTTGCATTATTCAGTAAATGTTTATTTAAATGTATGTACTGTTTTTCCAATTTGTTTCTTTGTAATTTGCCACATTTTATTCTTGAAATATGTTAATTTTTCTTGAAGTACCTTCCTCAGAATATCATTGTTTGATGTTACCTTCTTAAAAAGAGGTTTTGGTTATTTGCAATGTATTTGACCATTATTATTGAAAAATAACTTTGAGTAGAGCAATCTAGTTTGTCAGTATTGTCTCTCAGCTCTTTGAAGTCATTATTCCATTTCTTAAAAAATATTTATTTATTTATTTTTATATTTATTTTTTTGGCTGTGTTGGGTCTTCGTTTCTGTGCGAGCACTTTCTCTAGTTGCGGCAAACAGGGGGACACTCTTCATCGCGGTGCGCGGGCCTCTCACTATCGCGGCCTCTCTTGTTGCGGAGCACAGGCTCCAGACGCGCAGGCT
>NC_041221.1:37482539-37483761 GCF_002837175.3 Physeter macrocephalus | reverse complement strand
CAGGGCTCGAACCCGTGTCCCCTGCATTGGCAGGCAGATTCTCAACCACTGTGCTACCAGGGAAGCCCCCATTATTCCATTTTTAATCTTACATTATGCTTTGAAAAACCTCCCTCAGTCATATATTTTCTTCTTGTAGTTAATCGTCATTTTTTCCTGGCTGCTGTGGTGAAGGAAAACTTTTACCTTCTTTCCCTCTAGATTCTTTGGCCGCTCTAATAAGTCAATTGATATGAGGCAGATTAACAAGAGAAAAATAAAGTTTGTACATACAGAAACTCCATAAAAATATGAGACTAAAATGTCAGGCAATTGAGGCTTGTATGCCATCCTAAGCTAAGGAGATGGTGGACGGGTCTTGGGCTTCAAAGTGGAGGAAGACACTTGACAAGAAGATGGTAAGAGCAAATGTTTGGTAAGCACATGTTTGGCCTGCCATGTAGATATGTTTTTCTGATATAAAAAGTTATATCTGACAGCAGCTCTCTTCCAAGTACAGGTCCCCAACCTAAATTCCTTTAGGCAATTAAGGGACAGGTAAAAATATTTTGCTAAGTCTTCTGAGTCTTACTTGCTTTCACCTCAAAACAATGCACATGCCAAAGTGGAACACTGTGGGGTGGTGTACTCTGTTCCTCCTCACTGCTTTTAATATAATCTTTTTGACTTTGTTTTTCTGCAGTTTCAGCTAGGATTTATAAATAACCAATTTGTATTTACTTTCTGGTATATATTGTTCTTTTTGCTGTGGTTTTATGTCTTTTATTAGTCTGGGATAGTCTCAGAATATTCCACTGACTGGCTTCTCCATTTAGGCCTTTCAAACCACAGTCCTTCTCATTTAATTATTCTTTCATACTTCAAATCTTTCTCCAAACTGTATTCTGGGTGAGGTTTTTAAATTTATTATCAATTTACAAAATGTGTATTCGTTTGTGACTAATCTGGGGCTTTACTCATCAATTGATTTTTGTTTCTGAGTTAATTTATTTATTTATTATTTATTTATTTTAACATCTTTATTGCAGTATAATTGCTTTACAATGGTGTGTTAGTTTCTGCTTTATAACAAAGTGAATCAGTTATACATATACATATGTTCCCATATCTCTTCCCTCTTGCATCTCCCTCCCTCCCACCCTCCCTATCCCACCCCTCTAGGTGGTCACAAAGCACCGAGCTGATCTCCCTGTGCTATGCAGCTGCTTCCCACTAGCTATCT
>NC_041221.1:37480496-37482459 GCF_002837175.3 Physeter macrocephalus | reverse complement strand
TTCACTCTGTATGACAGACTCTAGGTCCATCCACCTCACTACAAATAACTCAATTTCATTTGTTTTTTTCTTCTTTGGCAGTACGCGGGCCTCTCACTATTGTGGCCTCTCCCATTGCAGAGCACAGGCTCAGCAGCCATGGCTCATGGGCCTAGCCACTCCGCAGCATGTGAGATGTTCCGGGACCGGGGCATGAACCCGTGTCCCCTGCATCGGCAGGCAGACTCTCAACCACTGCGCGACCAGGGAAGCCCAATTTGGTTTCCTTTTATGGCTGAGTAATATTCCATTGTATATATGTGCCACATCTTCTTTATCCATTCATCCGATGATGGACACTTAGGTTGCTTCCATATCCTGGCTATTGTAAATAGAGCTGCAATGAACATTTTGGTACATGACTATTTTTGAATTATGATTTCTCAGGGTATATGCCCACTAGTGGGATTGCTGGGTCATATGGTACGTCTATTTGTAGTTTTTTAAGGAAACTCCATACTGTTCTCCATAGTGGCTGTATCAATTTACATTCCCAACAGCAGTGCAAGAGTGTTCCCTTTTTTCCACACCCTCTCCAGCATTTATTGTTTCTAGATTTTTTGATGATGGCCATTCTGACCAGTGTGAGATGATATCTCATTGTAGTTTTGATTTGCATTTCTCTAATGATTAATGATGTTGAGCATTCTTTCATGTGTTTGTTAGCAATCTGTATATCTTCTTTGGAGAAATGTCCATTGCAGCTCTATTTACAATAGCCAGGACATGGAAGCAACCTAAGTGTCCATCAACAGATGAATGGATAAAGAAGATGTGGCACATATATACAATGGAATATTACTCAGCCATAAAAAGAAATGAAACTGAGTTATTTGTAATGAGGTGGATAGACCTGGAGTCTGTCATACAGAGTGAAGTAAGTCAGAAGGAGAAAAACAAATACCGTATGCTAACACATATATATGGAATCTAAGAAAAAAAAATGTCATGAAGAGATTAGTGGTAGGACAGGAATAAAACACAGACCTACTAGAGCATGGACTTTTTACTTCTTCTTTTCCAAATTGGATTCCTTTTATTTCTTTTTCTTCTCTAATTGCTGTGGCTAAAACTTCCAAAACTATGTTGAATAATAGTGGTGAGAGTGGGCAAACTTGTCTTCATCCTGATCTTAGAGGAAATCGTTTCAGTTTTTCACCATTGAGGACAATATTGGCTGTGGGTTTGTCATATATGGCCTTTATTATGTTGAGGAAAGTTCCCTCTGTGCCTACTTTCTGCAGTGTTTTTATCATAAATGGGTGTTGAATTTTGTCGAAATCTTTCTCTGCATCTATTGAGATGATCATATGCTTTTTCTCTTTCAATTAGTTAATATGGTGTATCATGTTGATTGATTTGCGTATATTGAAGAATACTTGCATTCCTGGAATAAACCCCACTTGATCATGGTGTATGATCCTTTTAATGTGCTGTTGGATTCTGTTTGCTAATATTTTGTTGAGGATTTTTGCATCTATGTTCATCAGTGATATTGGCCTGTAGTTTTCTTTCTTTGTGACGTATTTCTCTGGTTTTGGTATCAGGGTGATGGTGGCCTCATAGAATGAGTTTGGGAGTGTTCCTCCCTCTGCTATCTTTTGGAAGAGCTTGAGACGGATAGGTGTTAGCTCATCTCTAAATGTTTGATAGAATGTGCCTGTAAAGCCATCTGGTCCTGAGCTTTTGTTTGTTGGAAGATTTTTAATCACAGCTTAAATTTCAGTGCTTGTGATTGGTCTGTTCATATTTTCTGTTTCTTCCTGATCCAGTCTTGGCAGGATGTGCATTACTAAGAATTTGTCCATTTCTTCTAGGTTGTCCATTTTATTGTCATAGAGTTGCTTGTAGTAATCTCTCATGATCTTTTGTATTTCTGCAGTGTCTGTTGTTACTTCTCCTTTTTCATTTCTAATTCTATTGA
>NC_041221.1:37476383-37479114 GCF_002837175.3 Physeter macrocephalus | reverse complement strand
GGATCGATCCCTTGATCTTTATGTAGTGTCCTTCTTTGTCTCTTGTAATAGTCTTTATTTTAAAGTCTATTTTGTCTGATATGAGAATTGCTACTCCAGCTTTCTTTTGATTTCCATTTGCATGGAATATCTTTTTCCATCCCCTCACTTTCAGTCTGTATGTGTCCCTAGGTCTGATGTGGGTCTCTTATAGACAGCATATATATGGGTCTTGTTTTTTTATCCATTCAGCCAGTCTGTGTCTTTTGGTGGAAGCATTTAATCCATTTAACTTTAAGGTAATTATTGAAATGTATGTTCCTATTCCCATTTTCTTAATTGTTTTGTGTCTTGGCATGTTTCTCCTTGGATTTATCCTGTATGGGACTCTCTGTGCTTCCTGGACTTGATTAATTATTTCCTTTCCCATATTAGGGAAGTTTTCAAATATAATCTCTTCAAATATTTTCTCAGTCCTTTTCTTTTTCTCTTCTTCTGGGACACCTATAATTTGAATGTTGGTGCGTTTAATGTTGTCCCTGATGTCTCTGAGACTGTTCTCATTTCTTTTCATTCTTTTTTCTTTATTCTGCTCTGAAGTAGTTATTTCCACTATTTAATCTTCCAGGTCACTTATCTGTTCTTCTGACTCAATTATTCTGCTATGTTAGGTCTGGTGGGTTTTTACCTTACTCCATCTGCTGTGTGTTTTTCTGTCTTCTCATTTTGCTTATCTTACTGTGTTTGGGGTATTCTTTTTGCAGGCTGCAGATTCCTAGTTCCTGTTGTTTTTGGTGTCTGTCCCCAGTGGTTAAAGTTGGTTCAGTGGGTTGAGTAGGTTTCTTGGTTGAGAGGACTAGTGCCTGTGTTCTGGTGGATGAGGCTGGATCTTGTCTTCCTGGTGGGCAAGTCCACATCTGGTCGTGTGTTTTGGGGTGTCTGTGGCCTTATTATGATTTTAGGCAGCCTCTCGGTTAATGGGTGGGGTTGTGTTCCTGTCTTGCTAGTTGTTTGCCATAGGGTGTCCAGCACTGTAGCTTGCTGGTCATTGAGTGAAGCTGGGTCTTGGCGTTGAGATGGAGTTCTCTGGGAGATTTTCATCATTTGATATTACATGGAGCTGGGAGGTCTCTTGTGGACCAGTGTCCTGAAGTTGGTTCTCCCACCTCAGAGACACAGCCCTGATGCCTGGCTGGAGCACCACTAGCCTGTCCTCCACATAGAAAAAGAGAAAAAGGGAAAAAATATATATATATATATATATATATATATAGTTGCTCCCAAAGTCCACCTCCTCAATTTGGGATGATTCGTTGTCTATTCAGGTATTCCATAGATGCAGGGTACATCAAGTTGATTGTGAAGATTTAATCCATTGCTCCTGAGGCTGCTGGGAGAGATTTCCCTTTCTCTTCTTTGTTCGCACATCTCCCAGGTTTCAGCTTTGGATTTGGCCCCGCCTCTGCATGTAGGTTGCCTAAGGGAGACTGTTCTTCGCTCAGACAGGATGGGGTTAAAGGAGCAGCTGATTTGGGGGCTCTGGCTCACTCTGGCCGGGAGAAGGGAGGGGTATGGATGTGGGTTGAGCCTGTGGCGGCAGAGGCTGGCATGACGTTGCACCAGCCTGAGGCGCACCGTGCGTTCTCCCGGGGAAGTTGTCCCTGGATCACGGGACCCTGGCAGTGGCGAGATGCACAGGCTCCCAGGAAGGGAGGTGTGGAGAGTGACCTGTGCTCACACACAGGCTTCTTGGTGGCTGCAGCAGCAGCCTTAGCATCTCAATCTCATCTCTGCGGTTGCGCTGTTAGCCGTGGCTTGCGCCTGTCTCTGGAGCTCCTTCAAGCAGCGCTCTGAATCCCCTCTCCTTGCGCAACAGGAAACAAAGAGGGAAGAAAAAGTCTCTTGCATCTTCGGCAGCTCCAGACTTTTTCCGGGACTCCCTCCTGGCTAGCCATGGTGCACTAACCCCTTCAGGCTCTGTTCACATCACCAACCCCAGTCTTCTCCAGGCTTCTGGCTGAAGCTGGAGCCTCAGCTCCCAGCCCCCGCCCACCCTAGCGGGTGAGCAGGCAAGCCTCTCGGGCTGGTGAGTGCTGGTCGGCACCGATCCTCTGTGCGGGAATCTCTCTGCTTTGCCCTCTGCATCCCTGTTGCTGTGCTCTCCTCCACGGCTCCGAAGCTTCCCCCTTCCGCCACCCGCAGTCTCCACCCACAAAGGGGATTCTAGTGTGTGGAAACCTTTCCTCCTTCACAGCTCCCTCCTACTGGTGCAGGTCCTGTTCCTATTCTTTTGTCTCTGTTTATTCTTTTTTCTTTTGCCCTACCCAGGTACATGAGGGAGTTTCTTGTCTTTTGGGAGGTCTGAGGTCTTCTGCCAGCGTTCAGTAGGTGTTCTATAGGGAGCTCCTTTAAGCAGCGCTCTGAATCCCCTCTCCTCGCGCAACAGGAAACAGAGGGAAGAAAAAGTCTCTTGCATCTTCGGCAGCTCCAGACTTTTTCCGGGACTCCCTCCTGGCTAGCCATGGTGCACCAACCCCTTCAGGCTCTGTTCACATCACCAACCCCAGTCTTCTCCAGGCTTCTGACTGAAGCTGGAGCCTCAGCTCCCAGCCCCCGCCCACCCTAGCGGGTGAGCAGGCAAGCCTCTCGGGCTGGTGAGTGCTGGTCGGCACCGATCCTCTGTGCGGGAATCTCTCTGCTTTGCCCTCTGCATCCCTGTTGCTGTGCTCTCCTCCACGGCTCCGAAGCTTCC
>NC_041221.1:37438870-37476125 GCF_002837175.3 Physeter macrocephalus | reverse complement strand
CCTATTCTTTTGTCTCTGTTTATTCTTTTTTCTTTTGCCCTACCCAGGTACATGAGGGAGTTTCTTGTCTTTTGGGAGGTCTGAGGTCTTCTGCCAGCGTTCAGTAGGTGTTCTATAGGAGCAGTTCCACGTGTAGATGTATTTCTGATGTATCTGTGGTGAGGAAGGTGATTTCCGCATCTTAGTCTTCTGCCATCTTCCTCAACCACCCCCGTTAATTTTTATATCCAGAGTTTTATTCATTTTTTCTTCTTCCTGGTCATCGTAATTGGTCCTATTTGTTCATTTTGTCATTAAAAATTTTTATTTCTTTACATGTTTCATACATGGTTATTTTACATTCTGTTTTTAAAAGTGAATGACTCTAAGAGTTTTAGGCTCCAACTCCTGTGTGTTGATTATGTTGATTACCATACATAGAAGCCTGTGTTCCTTTGTGTTTTGTGAGTTTTTATTATTGGTCATATTTGAAAAAGTTAACATGTGGGAACACACAAGTATCTGTTTTGAGCATTCCCTTTAACCTAGAGAGGATTTATACTTGTTTCTCATAAGCACCAGGGATATTAACAGCCAAGAATAATTTAATTCCTTAACCTAGGAATGCTCTATCCAATGACTAGTATAAATTTATAAGTGGACAAGATCTGTAGAGCAACTTGGGAGTGCACTTGTGACAGACAAGGCAGGTTGTCCTAAGTGTGTTAAAAAGATAAACCAAATCTGTGTGCTTAAGTAATTCTGGGTACTTCCGGCCTGCTGCTCCTCCCACTAACACTGGTAAAGTCAATGTAGTAACTACCCATATAACTTCATACAAATATTGTGTTGCATTTTTTACACAGCAGCATTACTGGTAGGAATGAACCAAGAGTTGGAAATACAGCAAGCTAATACTTCTTGGGTTCTCTGTTAGCAGATCTGAGATTAGTGCACTTTAGGAATCCCGGCTCCTTTTATCACTATCTCTACTTTTGTAACTGTCCTGGCCAGTGATGACTACAATCTGTGATAGGCATTTGGAAGAGAATGCAATGAAATATGTTCCTGGTTTCTCTGGAGCCATGAAAGTAGAGCTCTACAGACCCGTGGTGAGGGGCATGTAGCTTCGTCAAGTACAGACACTAGATACTAGGATTCTTCACCAAAGATGGATCATTTGTGAAGGGGTAATAAACCAAGGCCAGTATATTTGGTTTCTAAACTGGCTAGTTTCCAGAAAGGCTTCCAATTTATCTAAGAGAACCTAGGAAGTACTCTGAAGTCCTACAAGAAAGAATACCTTTCTCCAGAAGAAAATAAAACTGAGGAGTAAGTAAAAGGCTGTATTTGGTGGAGGGCAAGTAAAAAGGGCAGTCCTGAGGGTTTTGGCAGGACTTCATTCAATGTATTAAAGCCAAGGAGCCATGACTAAAGACAAAATTGTCTCTCTGTAAAAAAAAAAAATTAAAAATAAATAAATAAATAAATATATATATATATATATAGAGAGAGAGAGAGAGAGAGAGAGAGAGAGATGACTTGACTAGAGGTTGAAAAAGAACCACTGAGAAAGACTATAATGGTTACAGGAATCCAACAGATTCTCACTGTGAACTCTGTTGAGGCAATCTCAGCAGTGAGGGTGGGGAAAAACAAAACAAACAGACAAGTCCCCCCTAAAAAACAAAACAAAACAAAAACAGCCACAACAAAAACACTTGGAAGCTTTCTTGGTGGAAGTAGAAATTATCTAAGCAAATAAGGAGTCCTGTGAGGCCATAAAGAAGAAAAATTCTCACTTTACCCTGCACTGAGAGATAGTCACTGTTAAGGTCTCAGAAATTTTCAGTAAATTTTCAAAGTTCACATATTTAGAGTGTGAAAGGCAAACTTGGAAAGTGACCAAGAGTTTTAGAGTATGCTCTCATAATCATATTTTACTGTATTCCATGAAAAGTCACTGACATGACCTAAATTATAGATCCAGTATGATAAATATAAATATACTACTTAATGAAAATCTAACTTGGGGTGAGATATAAAATTAGTTTTAAAAGTACACCAAAGATTGTTTCTATTCTTCTTTACAAATACTATTTTAAGTAGCCACTTATCAAGAAGGTATATGAAATAATACTTCTCAGAGTGAATAGGTTTATCAAAATTCAGAATAACTTTTACCATGGCAAAACAAAGTTTCAAAGAGGAGAACACTGAAGAATACAATTTGTTATTTTTTTCCCCTCTAGGAGATCAGATAACTAGGAAGTTGACTGAAGCGACTGGATGTTTTCCTCACCAGGCAAACATAAACAATATTATTGGAAAAGCCATCAAGAGCTTCTAGAAATCAGATTTTAGAGCTGAATGTGCTGTGCAAGTATATTCTTTTCCTTTTGTTTTAAGACTGTCATTCTGGAACACTCAAAGTGTTACATTTATAACCAGAGACAGAGAACAACCATGCAAACCCATGGTTTTCAAACTTGTTATGCATCTCACAATAAATAATGTTATGAATGCTGAAGAAAAATACAAACTCTCTGCAAACTGACACAGAATACAGGGCTGATATGGTCATTTCCTAGCATTCTTGTATATTTATGAAGTTTTCTCTGAATTCTCATTTGGAACACACCTGGATTTCATCCCAGTAAACTGTCCTTTTTTTAATCTACAGTGCCATCTATCCATTTTTGCATAAAACTTCATGAGATGTATACAATTATCCCCATTTTAGAGATGGATAAACTAAGGATGAGTGGTTAAATACTTTATATATAGAGTCACATATTTGTAACAGACCACAGCAAAGATCCAAACACAGTTTCTTTGTCCCAACCACTATTCTATAAGCTTGCCCTAAAAATAGTTTGCTTTAATAGGACAAATAAATTAATGAACAGAAAAATATTTCGAAATTTTAAAACACCACAGCAATATTATGTTTCACTATTGTCAAATAACTACCCTTAAATATATTATGTGATATCTATACATAAAATAAATCTAAATGTACACTTTATCCATACATGCATTTCTCAATTTTGCTTGATTTTTTTCCCTCTGATTTTAGGGATAAGAGGAAAAATAATTGGACAAAGAATGACCTAAAGAGAGTCTGTTCAAAATATGCAGAAAATGGTTGATT
This sequence comes from Physeter macrocephalus, assembly GCF_002837175.3. Lineage (NCBI taxonomy): Eukaryota > Metazoa > Chordata > Mammalia > Artiodactyla > Physeteridae > Physeter > Physeter macrocephalus. The sequence continues at coordinate 37,472,992 of NC_041221.1, read as the reverse complement.
CTCCACTCATGAAAAAGAGCAATATAAGGTGTCTTGATCAGTTTGGGCTGCTATAACAGAATACCATAGCCTCGGTGCCTTATAAACAACAGAAATTTATTTCACATAGTTCTGGAGTCTGGAAGTCCAAGATCAGGGTGCTGACATTTTTGGGTTCTGGTGAGGATCCTCTTCAGGATTGCCAACTTCAGATTTCTCATTCAATTGCCAGATGGAAGAGAACAGAGAGACGAAGCATCCTCTCTTGTAACACTTATGAGGGAACTAATCTCATTCATGAGGGTGGAAACCTCATCTAATTCTAATAGCTTCCTAAAGATCCACCACCTAATACCATCTCATCGTGGATAAGGTTTAATATTTTATTTAGATAAATAGCATGTTATCCATTTGTGCCATTTAAAGTATTAACATTGATAAGCAAATGAGAAAATCTAGCTATTGTAGATAATAGTTTGAAGATATTTTATTTTGTTTACAGAATGTACTTGTCTTTTTGACAGCCTGAAGAATTCATGGCAACAGTAAAAGATACAGTGTTGGGCTTCCCTGGTAGCACAGTGGTTGAGAATCCACCTGCCGATGCAGGGGACATGGATTCATGCCCCGGTCCGGGAAGATCCCACATGCCGCGGAGCGGCTGGGCCCGTGAGCCATGGCCGCTGAGCCTGTGCGTCCGGAGCATGTGCTCCACAATGGAAGAAGCCACAACAGTGAGAGGCCCACGTACCACAAAAAAAAAAAGAAAAGAAAAGAAAAGAAAAAAGAAGATACAGTGTTGCTAATTCATGAGTCAGTGTGTGAAATTAATGATTTCTATAAGATTCAATTTTTAATCGAGGATAATGGAGAGCACCTTGCTGAGCTCCCTGTGCTATACAGCAGGTTCCCACTAGCTATCTATTTTATACATGCTAGTGTATTTATGTCAAACCCACTCAATTCAGCCTACACTCCCCTTCCCACCCTATATACACACGTCCATTCTCTAAGTCTGCATTTCTATTCCTGCCCTACAAATAGGTTCATCTGTACCATTTTGTCTAGATTTCACATATATGCATTAAACAGGGAGCTCAGCTCGGTGTTCTGTGATGACCTAGATGGGTGGGATGGGGGGGAGAGAGGTCCAAGAGGGAGGGGATATATGTATACATATAGCTGATTCACTTCACTGTACAGCTGAAACACAACATTTTAAAGCAATTATACTGTAATTTTTAAAGAAAGGATAATGGAGAAATTTGGTAATATAAGGAAAAACTACCAGGTGTGTGCCTCCTAAATTCTTCAGTGTACCACTGGCATTGGCTACTTATGGATAGCCAGGTCAATGGATATACATACTTAACTTTGACCAAACTTTGTTACACCTGGTAGGTGCCTTGCTTTGTATTAGTATACTAGTACTTTGTACTAGCTTTTAAAATGTTGCTGTTATTGATCACACACACACACACACATTTTGTATAATCATTTAAAGAGTATCTCAGACAGGTAATACATTCACTCTCAAATTGACATTTTACCCAGAAGTCTTCAATAAACTTCATTTCATTATAATTGTATCCTGATTTTGATTTCCTTATCTTCATATTCCTATGTAATATCAATGACTATTGCATAATAAAAATGACATCAAGCTAACGCTTATGTTTGGATTGTGCTTTTTCAGAACAGCATAATGGTATTATACTCATAGATACAGGAAACTGCCAAATTTTATTCTTAAGGATTTTTAATAGGAAAATTAATGCAAGGTACAAATAAGAAGTGGCTATCAATCTATTCATCTCTATGGCAGAAAATTATGTAAAATCTGTTGACATTTCAATATTTCAAATTCCAAGTGATTCTGGAAGCTCTAAACCAAAATAGTACATTATTTACATTCATAATTTGCCTGCTTTTGAGGAAAATGACATCTGTGCAATTCTTTCCTTCCAAAACATATTAATTTCTATATAGGCTGAATTTAGAGCTTATAAAACTAATGCAGAATACCACTCCTAACATGTCACATAAAAAATAACACCATTACAAAATATATATTTATATCAATATTTTAGTAGATAACTTTTCAGAAACAAGCATAGATTAATGTTTTACACTATAAATGTCAATTTCATTAAAAAATTGTTAAAATTTTAGTTAAAAATGATGTAATTCTTTTTTCTTTTGTTCGGTGTTCAATTCTATGAGTTTTAACACATGCAGTCCATCACCATAATCAGGATACAGGAAAATTCTGTCACCCAAAAATTCCCTTATGTTGCCCCTTTGTAGTCAGACCCTCTCCTCATCCCTAATCCCTTACAATACAGATCTTTCCTCCATATTTATAGAATTGTATTTTCCAAAAATTTATAAAACTGGAGTCATATTGCATTTAACCTTTTAAGATTAGCTACTTGAACTTAGCGCAATGTAATTTGTAGTTTTTCCATTCCATTGGCTATATCAATATTTTATTCCTTAATAGTATCCCATTGAATAGATGGTACAACGGATGTACACATTTTTATCCATTGAAAATGGATAATTGATAATGTCTTGAAGGACATTTAGCTTATCTCTACTTTTTTGTGATTTAAATAATGGTTTTATAAACATTCATGTACAGGTTTTTGCATGACATAATTATTTTTCTCTATGTAGGATTTCTGAGTCATGTGTAAGTATATGTTTGGCTTTATAAGAAACTGACAGGCTGATTTTCAAGTTGACTGTACCAGTTTACATTCTGACCAAATTGGCAAAGTTTGTATTGTCAGACTTCATTTTGTTTTGTTTCGTTTTAGCCATTCTAATAGGTAAATAGTAATAAATATTTAGTATCTCATTGTGGTTTTAAGTTATATTTTAATCCCTAATGATTTTCTCTACATATTTTGCCATCCATTTATTTTCCTTGGTGAAGTGTTTATTTAATTTTTTGCTCACATTTTAATTGCTTTTTGTTCTTACATTGTTGAAGTTTGAATTTTTACTGTTCTAAACACAAGTACTTTGCCAGATATGAGATATACCAATATTTTCTCGCAGTCTGAAAAGTTTACACTTTTTCATCATATGGTGCCTGTGTATTAAAATAGATAAGAATGTTTATAGCTGATAAAGTTATAATCTACTTTGCTCTAGATATATCTGTTTTACTCATGTAAATCCAAGTGGTTATAGGTTCTATATCAGTAGAATTATTATGCAGGTTTAAAATTTACATTTACTTTAGAAGTTGGGTGACTAAAGCATAATTAGCTTAATATCATTTAGTTTAGTTAACTTAAACACAAAGGAATAATAGTTACTAAATTATAAGGCTACTTTAATAATGTATGTAAAGGTACTTAGCACAATACATAACCTATGTATGAGTGATCTGTGACTTAAATATTAATAAATAGTGAACTTTTAAAAATGACTTCATGGGGCTTCCCCGGTGGCGCAGTGGTTGAGAATCCGCCTGCCAATGCAGGGGACACGGGTTCGTGCCCCGGTCCGGGAAGATCCCACATGCCGTGGAGCAGCTGGGCCCGTGAGCCGTGGCCGCTGAGCCTGCGCGTCCGGAGCCTGTGCTCCGCAACGGGAGAGGCCACAACAGTGAGAGGCCCGCATACCACAAAAAAAATAAAAATAAAAAATAAAAAATAAAAATAAATAAAAAATAAAAAATAAAAATGACTTCATGAAAATAACATAATCTTGACTAATTTTCTGACTTTACCACATATTTTAAAATATTTTCAAGCTGCCACTTTTTGTTGCATTATTCCACCTTTATTTTAATATTACTTGATATTTTATTCCAATAAAAATATTTTCTTATATATGACAGCCATGTATTAAGTTTCAGTCACAATATGTCAACTAAATCTTACAGTCACAACCTTGTATACAGCTTCATTTACATCTTGGGACTTTTAAGTTTGCTCAGCTATTTCCACTTTTCTTTTTATGTTTTTAATTCACCTCTTATTTTTTAAATACCAGTACTCCTATTATGCTTAGCTCCTACACTCAAACATGAACTATATTCCTCTTCTTTGGATTTTACATTTCTTAGAATAATCACATAATTATGCATGTTTCTCTTTCCTCCTCCTCTATTTTTATACAATTTCTTCATGATGAGCAACATATATTTTATTCCATGGAATGATTCTTAGTTTCCTAGAGTGGAGGGTGCTGTATTTCCAAGCTTCTCAGAATTACAAGGGAGATGCAGGTGAACTGGAAAAAGATTCCTCCTGATATTACAATATGTTACCTGCTGAGGAATGGTTTCTAGATTTGGGTAATTTATGAACATCATATTTCAGTGTTCACCATTTTATATATCAAAATGAATAAAAATTCTTATTGCCAGATACTTACAATTAGCAAAGCAGTGTATCATTTTGGGTCTTAAAGGATAAAAAGCAAAAGATAAAGGTGGTTTTATCACCTAGTTTTGAAGATTTCCAATTATTTATTTTCTATGACTTTACCTCAATATTCAAGTGGCTATGAATGGATTTAGTTAATATCATCTCTGAAAGTTGGGTCCTGTTTTACAATTATGTGGATTGGTTTTGAGGGATAAAGGGTCAATTTCGAACCAAAAGGATCATGTGCACAAGCCAGAAGAGCATATTTCTTGTTTGTGCATTAGACCTCTGCTAGAGCTTTCCTGCTCTCCACTCCCTTATCATCTGTCTACCAGAATCATACTGGGTGATAACTGATTCCTGAAAACCTTCTATATTGACTCTGCTTTCCTTCTAATTCAAGTGATGTAGTCTGGGTTCTCCCATAAGCAGACAGTGAAATGAAGTTAGAATTTCAAAGGTATATTGGGGAGCAACAGTTTTGAAGAAAAAAAAAAAGAGGAAATAAGTAGAACTGGGCAGGGCAAACAATCAGACATGAGGATTCCACGTGATAAAATCTGAGTCTGCCTAATAAAGAGTTCTCAGAGCAAACATTGCCTGTTAAAAAAGTCCCTTTGTTGCATGGAAATGGCCAAATCATTTTTACTACCCTCTTGGTCAGCTGGGTGCCTGATCTGTAAGTGCATAGCTGCTGTTCAAAAGCATGGGTGAACCCTGAAAGTCCTAAGCATTGGAGACTTTCAATTAACTCACACATTGCAGTGGGACAGAAAGTCCTAAAATGAGATGATCAAAGTGGTGTTTCTGTTCTCCATGTCTGACACAGCAAACGTTTAGTTAATTACTTTGCCACACATTAATTACCTTATAAATCAATGTATTTTTATGGCCAAGTATAGTTATTCATTCATAGTTATTGATGATTCAGAGTATATTATAAGATTAACGCATGGATATACTCCGAAAAATATGTTGATTGGAGTTTTGTTTGTTTTCCTGAGAAAAAGAAACAAAACATCAAAATAAACACAAAACACTCCAAAAGAATGTTTCCAATATGTAATCCTATATATTTTTACTTTCTTTGCTCTGTAAGATTATGTTATCCAGAACAAAACTCTAACAAATATAAAATAAATTCAACCTCTTGAGGATTGTGACCTAGGGACAGAGGCAATTAAAAAAAAAAACACACTAATATATGGATTTTTATATTTCTGAGAAAACTTCACTGTAAATATTTTTAAGAACATAATTGGGTAGGTTAATATAAACTATTCACTTAAAACGTATATGTGTGTAGATATATATAAATTCTAGAACAGAATGTACAGTATAATAAAATATGATCTGCTTTTTTTTTTTTTTTTTTTTTTTTTTTTTGTGGTATGCGGGCCTCCCGCGAACCCGGTTCCCCTGCATCGACAGGCGGACGCGCAACCACTGCGCCACCAGGGAAGCCCAAAATATGATCTGCTTTTGACTAAATGTCACAAAGGGTCTATTTATCTGTATGGAATGATATACTACTCATTTTAGATTTTAATTTAATAATCTAAGACATACTCCCATTTTTGTATGAGTTAATTTAAGTATGTATTTTTTAATAAGTCTCATGGATTTATACTTAGATTGAAAATTTATACTTATATTGAAAAAAGTTAAAACAAATATTAATTTTGGAAAAAGAATCATAATAAAGTACTCATTAATACACAAATCAGCAGAGTTAAAAATTAAAGCCAATCGATGGTATATAATACTTTCACACTGAAACAAGGGAAAAGATATTGAGTCACTGCATGCCTAGCTTTAAAAAAAAAAAAAAACATACAAATACATTAAATAAGTTCAAAATATTAAATCTGGCTATTTTTTTACTTTTGTACTCATATATTTCATATAATTTTAGAACATATAAGATATTAAATATCACTTTAGCAGGATAACTTATTGCATAGTATTATTAAATAATAAATGTGTTGTTCTATTTTGTCAATTTTCTTTTACTGAACAATTATGGAAAATTCAAGTATATATACTATTATGTAATCTTGGTGTTCTCATTTGATTCTAAGTGGGGATAAAAGCACAGTGAAACATCAAAGACATAGATCAGAAGAATATCTGCATTATACGCTTAAATGCATATTAATGATTGACTGCCCTGCCTTGCATGAACTATTAAAAATGAGATTAACCATCTTATTCAGAATATATGGGCTGGTACATTGGTAAGAGTATGATGCAAAGAGAGCTAAGTTTTCATAACTGATGGTTAAATAGACTTTACAAAGAAATCGGGTAGCTAATATGTTCCAATATCAGGAGTTAATTATAATTCATTACTAAGTCAACTGGCAAATATGTACCATTGTTTTATTTAACTCTAATTATGAACTGCTTAATAATAAATTACTCAATCAATATTTTAAAAAATTGTTAACTGTAGTCAAAAAATTCCATGGATTAAGTCTATGGGACATTATATAATTTTAACTATTAGAATTGATTTTATAGACATGAACAATTATAGAATTTTGGAAGACCAAGTAAATAGAGTGCAGTACAATTTGGGGAAAACATTAATTAGAGGAGGTGGTATATAAGCCATTTCTTTAATGATGCATTGTGAAGGTATTTAAGAACAAATTTTGAGGATATTGACTGCATGCATTTTATTGGTACAGAAAATTCTTCAAAGAAATTTTGTAATCAATCATTCACCTATTGAAAATAAAAGCTATACTTTTTCCATAAATTAATTTAGTATCAGTGAACTGGAAATTTGTAATAAAACAATGGTTATGTATATAACTGGAGACACTCCTCAATCATCATCACTATTAAGATTCTTCTATATATTGTAAGGTAGATGAAAGATTATTAATTAATTAAAGTATCTTTCATTAGAAGAAAAATAATAACAAAACAGTTAAACAGAAAACATGAGTATTTATTAGATTTTTTTTTACTATGAAATACATAAACCCACAAAAGATATGATGATGATGATAATGAAAGAAGACTGGTTATTACAATGCAACCAGTAAATATCTTGTTTCTTCTCTCCAATTTATTTAACAGTCTCTGCATCTCTACCAGGTTTTTATTCTATATTCCTGATTCATTTAATCACCTGTATAGTCAACAAGCCTCTATGAGCTTCTTTACAAAATGAAGTTCTAGCATCTCTCTTTGAGAATCAAATTGATCTGAGGTCTATGTAATGTCTCTGTATAATGAATAAATTACTTGTTTCACCTAGCTGGTGTTTCACTGTCCCTTAACACTCATTTCTATCCCTACCTATGAGCCAGTGGTATTTGCATCTTCTTTTAAAGTACAGATTAAAATTCTATTATCCTTTTGCTTTTCTCTTACATTAATTCCAGATGAACAGTGTTTAAGAGGAGATGAACAGTGTTTTAAGAGGAAGCATACAAAATGAGGCAGGTTTGTTTCACCAGAATTTGATGGTCTCAAACATAAACTCAGATATCCTACTATTTCTCAAATCATATTGTTATCTTATTATCAAGGTATTTTCAAAGGTTATTTACTTACTCTATGCCATATTTATAATAATGTTCTTTTTTTCCCTTTTATTTTACTTTCACTACAATGAAAATTATAATACAATTGACTTTTATTGTTATAAATAAATTTAATATTTGTGATTTGATTCTAATACAGCTTGTTTTCCCAAGAATTTGAGAAAATAAACCCTCTACTTCTATGACCTTCAATCTCTCCATCTTTACAAAATTTAAATACTCTCAGTTATAGCTCTACATAAATATATATAATTTTTACAAAATTTAAATAAATATGTATATAATTTATGTTTCTTTCCTCCACCGGTAACTTTTCTAAAAGAACGGTTAGGTTCTGTGCCCACCTCCTCTCTCCCTGTTTACATGCTATCCTATTGTAGTCTTGATTTACTCCCCTTCATTCCATGGACACTACCTAAAAAAATATATATATATATAGTGTCTTTGTATTATTTTAATTCATGAAAACATTTTAGATAACTTATTCAATAAACGTATTTTAATTATTTTTGTTTAGATTCTACTATGTATCAGGTACTCTTTTAGTACTGAAAGGTACTTTGGTACTTTGTTTATGATTTATAAACTAGTATGGGTAGAAACAGATAATAAATGAATAAATAAAATAGCAGGCATTATTTTAAATATATATATTTATACTTATATATGAGTACTTATATGTATAATATAATTTATAATGTTAAAAAAAATGAGACAACAGGCCTACAATGGAGTCATTTGTACAATACTAAACCCATATTACCAAACCTGGACTTAATACTTAACTTAATTACAGTTTCAAACTCTCCCAAGAGTGGAATCTTAAACCAGTCAATCTGGAATTACCTGGTCAGTGTTAATGAGGTAATCTGCCTGACAGACACCTGAGGTCTCCTAAAGGAAGGTGACCTTGCCACAAGCAACCCATTCTTTGCTAGTAATTTCCTTGTCTCTCCCTCTTCTGCCTATAAAAGGATTTCATTTCCTACAGCTCTTTGGAGTTCCTTTCTGTCTGCCAGATGGAATGCTTCCTGATTCATGAATTGTTGAATAAAACCAATAAGATCTTTAATTTTGTTTTCTAACAATAATCATATATAAATAAACATATATACTTGCTTAATACATCAACTCTTTAAGGTAGGATATTATTATTTTCCTCATTTTACAACTGAGGAAACTGAGGTTGTAGTGAAAGCCTGACAGTTGTTTTTTTCTGTTTGTCTTGTTGTTGTTGCTTTTTTTGTTTGTTTTCTTTTCATAATGCAAGTGCCTGACATAAGCTTTAATTGTAGAGGAATCCATTTCAAATAGGCATCCATTTCAATGATGGTTATCTCAAATAAACATATTGCCAGCCACACAACTAGATAAAGAGCCAGACCACCTTCCATTGTCCATTTTCTTTTAGATATCTTGGTTGATTTAGATAACTAACCATTTGGGCCATTTGTTTTTTCTCTTCCTGCACTTTAAATTCCCACTGTTATGTTTTAAATTCACCAATAAAGAGTGAGCTCACAGCTCACACCCTCAACCCCAGTAAAAGCAGAACCACAGACCTTGATCTCCTCCCTCCTCCCCCACTGTGTGACCTCGGGAGTGTCAAATAATTTCCAAGATTTGTAAGTAATAAACCCCTTTTCAAAGTTTACTGATGGTTATTGCTGAAGGATGTCTTGTAATCATAATAAGAATTACAAGGGTGGGTCAAGCCACAACACAACATTGGTTACCCATAGGCTGAGACCAGGACACAACTAAGGTATAGAGGTATCATGTACCTTGAACAAAGCCAAATATATACATAAATATATATATGTATGTATATGTATATAGAAAGAGAGAGATATAGATATAGAGAGAGACAGAGACAGAGAGAGACAGAGAGACACAGAGACAAAGAGACAGAGATGTATATCTATAATTATTATGAACAACTTTATGCTAATCATAACTTATACAACTTTATATATATGATTTTATATAATGACCAAGTGATAGTTATTCAGCAAGGCAAAATTGTTTTAGCTTCTGAAAGTCAATTAGTGTAATACATGATATTAATAGAATAAAGGGAAAACCTCACATAAACATTGTTATTTATGAAGCAAAAACATCTGACAAAATCTAACTCCCATCCATGAAAACTCTCATCTAGGACTAGAAGATTTTCTCAACCTGAAAAAGGGAACTATGAAAACCCACAGTAAACATCATATATAATAGATTTTTTCTCCCTCAAAATTGGAAAATGCAAGCATGTCTACTCCTGTCACTTCTATCCACCATTATACTGGATGTTCTAGCCAGTGTAAAAGGGCAAAAATAAGCAGATAGATAGACAGCTATATAGAAAGAGATAGATAGATAGATAGATAGATAGATAGATAGATAGATAGATGACAGATAGATGATGGATAATTAACCAAGTTGTAAAGGAAAAAAATAAAACTTTTTTCTTTACAGATGACATCATTCTAATGTACAAAATCCCAGAATATCCACAATAAAGCTAGAGCTAAAACTATTTCATCACATCACAGGATACAAGATCAATATAATATTATCAATTGTATTTTTACATACTAGAAATGAACTGAAAAATAAAATTAGAAAAAAAAAACAATAGCATCAAAAAGAATAATTTAACAAAATGTGTTCAAAACTTGTACCCTGAAAACTACAAATCATTGTTGAAAGAAATTAAAGAAAACCTAAATAAATGGAGAATTTTTATTCCATATTTATACACTGGAAGAGTCAACATTGTCTGTGCAAATTTGTATTAAATTAAATGTATTCTATTTCAAAATCTCAACAGACATTTGGGATTTGTAGATATTGACAAATCAAACCTAATATTTATATGGATTTGAATAGGAATTATATAAAGACACAGTAATCCAGATACTGTAGCTTTGTTCAAGAACAGGTATTAGAGCAATCAAACATAATTGAGAGTCCAGAAATAACCTTTACACTTACAGTTACGTCAATTTGTCATAGGTGTGAAGACAAACAAGGAAATGATATTTTCAAAACTGTGTTGAGATGGGCATTCACAGGCAAAATAAATTAATTCAGAAGTTTAACACTGTATGTAAAAATTAACACAAAAAATTCATAAACCTAAATATAAAAAATAAAATTATAAAATGTCTAAAAGAATACATAGGGATTTCCCCAGTGGCGCAGTGGGTAAGAATCCACCTGCCAATGCAGGGGACAGGGGTCGAGCCCTGGTCCAGGAAGATCCCAAATGCTGTGGAGCAACTAAGCCTGAGTGACACAACTACTGAGCCTGCGCTCTAGAGCCTGTAAGCCACAACTACTGAGCCTGAGTGCCACAACTAATAAAGCCTGCACGCCTAGAGCCCATGCTCCACAACAGAAGCCACTGCAATAAGAAGCCTGTGCACCACAATGAAGAGTAGCCCTTACTCGCCGCAACTAGAGAAAGTCCACACGCAGCAATGAAGACCCAACACCACCAAAAAATAAATAAATTTATTAAAAAAGAAAAGAAAAGAATACATAGGAGAAAATCTTCACAACTATGGATTAGGCAAAGAATTCTTAGATAAATCACCAAAGCATGATCCCTAAAAGGGAAAAAAATAATAAACTTGACCTTATCAAAAATAAAAACTCTGGAACCGAGCAGAACCCTGAACCCCTCCTCCCCACCCCAGTACAAAACTGAGTAGTTAATGATTAGGACAATAGGGTCACCGACTCAGTGTCTGATGCACATTCCTGAGTTGTTTTACAATACTAAAACTGCCACCAGAGGCTAACTACATGATGACCAGACTGTAGTCATGACATAAGCTGCTCCATCTTGAGCAGTACTGAATCTATGGCTAGCAAATTTCCAAGAACTGGCACCAAGAGAATGGGATTAACGCTAGTGCTTATAATAATCTATATCTTTTGGGGCATCAGAATAATTATTGTCAGCAAAGAGATGCTACAGACCCATGTTGACATCTTCCACTCTGAGAATACAGAAGATAGATCTCTGCCCCTAATTCCATAGAAATGGAATGATATTTGACAGTGGGGAATTGAAAGTAGCTCTTTTGTCCCTTTCCTGTTTGCTCATTTCTGTTCCCCTCTAACTTTAAAATAATTATAAGAATTAGATCACTAAGCAATTGAAACTAACTCCTGACTTATGCTCTCCTGAATGCACACCATACTTTATCTAACTTATGATTCTTCTCCTAGATAAAAGAAGTAAGACTAGCTCTCTAACCCTAATAGCCCCTCTAAGCAATCTTGTAAGCAGATCACTTGGGCAAGATAACATTTGAAGAGTCAGCCAGTGTACACTCAATGGAGTATGATGCAGAACCCAACCTCCTGCTTCGATGATTCACTGAGATTCTTCCCCCACTATTTTTCCCTTTAAAAACTGTCATGACTGTGCAGAAGCTTTGGAGTTGGTCTCTGGACACGAGTCCACCATATGCCCAGATTGCTGTCTTTTCTGATTAAAGCACCATTCCTTTCTACTGACACTTGCCTCTAGAATTACTGGCTTATGAGTGGCGAGCAGCCAAACCTGGGTTTGGTTACATTTCTATTTCAAAAGAAACTTGTTGACTGAAAAACAGAACAAAACCGCACATCTTGAGAGTTGTGAGTTCAGTTTTATTTGGGGACTTACTGAGGACTATAGCCAGGGAGACAGCCTCTCAAATAGCTCTAAGGAACTGCTCTGAAGAGGTAAGGGGGAGGTCAGTATACATATATAATTTTTGAGAAGGGAGTAAGTGCAAGTACACATCTCAGTAGAAAGCTGCTGCTAGTCACGAGGAGCAGATATCTTCATTAATGATCTTAGTGCTTTTCTAGGTATGAGAAGATGCAAGAAATGGGGTTCATAAAATTTTCTCCTTAAAATAGCTAACTATCTGAAGGCCTGGTCTGCCAGTTTTTCCCAGAGCACGGAGTGCCTCATTCCTGACCTCCACGCTGAATTCCTTTCAGGGTGTGTTGGAAGTCAGCGATTGCAGCGGCTAATGACTTAACGCTTGTAGAGGCAGATGGCTAGCAACATTCTTCAGGTGGCAACACCTTTATGAATATGAAAAGATAAGCGGCAGATGGGGGAAAATATTTATAAAATATATATCTGACAAAGAAAATATATTCAGAATATGTAAAGAACTGTTTCAGTTCAATAATAAGATGCTAAACAAACCAATTAAACATGGGTAAAAGATTGAATAGACATTCCACATTAGGACAGTTTTTACCTAAACCTAGTTTTATACATAACAAATATAATTAATTTTATTTCTCTTAACATTTATTTTGTTTTCTTTAACACCTAAATATATTCTGTCGATATTTAATGAAACACACTTCTTGAGGTGTTTTTAAATAAAACATCATGCTATTTTAATTTGCATATATATTACTGGTTACAGTGCATTACTACATGGCTGTCTTATGTAGATCTGCCGACTTCAAAATGTTAACTTATATACCTTGGTTATTTACAAAAATTACACCATAAATTTTAAATGCAAGGATGAAAAGAAAACATGATATTTGCTTATAGTGCATTATAACTGTTATTGAAAATATTTAATATCATGTAGGTGGCTTCTCAGAGCATATTTTACTTAAAAATATCTCTTGAATTTTTATTCTGATTTTATGATAATTGTAAGAGATTCTCATTGTTTATATACATCTAAATAATTGTTTTGTAAGTGAAGAAGTCTATACTTTTCTAATATATTTGGGAGTGCACATCATGAATATGCATACAGATGACAGACATTTAAAATTTTTTTTTTTTTTTTTTTTTGCGGTACGCGGGCCTCTCACTGTTGTGGCCTCTCCCGTTGCGGAACACAGGCTCCGGACGCGCAGGCTCAGCGGCCATGGCTCACGGGCCCAGCCGCTCCGCGGCATGTGGGATCCTCCTCACTGTTGTGGCCACTCCCGTTGCGGAACACAGGCTCCGGACGCGCAGGCTCAGCGGCCATGGCTCACGGGCCCAGCCGCTCCGCGGCATGTGGGATCCTCCTGGACCGGGGCACGAACCTGTGTCCCCGGCATCGGCAGGCGGACTCTCAACCACTGCGCCACCAGGGAAGCCCTTTAAAAATATTTTTAAGGCTCAGCTCACAGTTCATGATTCTTCAGTGCAGGTAAAATGAATGAATTGGGAAAGGTATCATTTTGAATGCATATTTGTTACCATGAACATACTCTGCAAACTTTTGTGGTGCACAGGAAGATCACTCAAGTGTAAATTAGTGATGGCTTTAATTGCTGCATCTGTTCCTCAGTGACATGGGCTGCTGGTTGCAGCAACATTCCAACACGAGTTAATAAAAAAAATTCTGTATAATCACCTTTGAAAATGGTGTAGAACAGAGTCCAAAAACTCAAATATATGCAGAGGTTATCATGGTGGTATACATGAATGAATCAAGCCAGATGCAAAATTTATATTTTCAAGAATTGAAGCTGATTGATCTTCTTGCAATGTATGGTTTTCAATGAGTCAAGGATACAGAAAATGTGCTCCTTCCTTCTTTGAATCTCTTTTCATGTGAAAAGCCACGAAGGCAGCCTTGGTTATTAATGGTTGCTGACACTGGGCCTGAATGTCAGAAAATCACTGGGGAGGAGTGGACAGTAGTAAACTATCAAGTGCTGTGATCCAGCTAGTAAATGACTGTGATTCAGCTCCATCAGAGTGTTGCAAAGGCATAGATGTGTAATCTTTTCATTTTTTTTTTGGAGAAGAGTACATATATCAAATATTATGTGATAGTGCATATTTGAACACAAATTTAATTAAAGCACACATATGCACACACACACACAAATACACACATTTGTGGATCAATATTTCCTTAGCCAAACAAAACCTCAATTTGGGCAATATAGAGCATGTGAGTTGCCAATATGCAACCTCTAATAGTAGTGATATATGAATTGGATAGGTGTTTGAATTAAATGTTCCTATAAAATTCTCACCATCTTGTAAATTAGGTGATTCTGAGTTTAAAGCATCAATGATTATTGTAAAACTCTCAGCATCTAGAATCCAAAAACAATTGCTGTCTCATTTGCAATTTCAGTTTAAAGCATTAATATCTATGCTTCTTGAAGGAAGGAGTTTGTCAACTTTTTCTTTTCATATGCCTATGAGTCAGTAACACAGTAGGTTTCCTCTAGATATTTTGTAATAAATGACTGAAAACTACAAATTGATATAGCATTCTTTACATCCTTAATTATTTTATTGGAATATGTTAAGTTTCTGTAAGATAAAGCACCTGAATTTATTCCTTTTCCCCGTCGCTTTTTATTCTCAACTGTCTCAAGTATATATAGGGGAAATTAACTTTGAAACCATACAAAGCATCTGCTACAGACGTGAGAGTAAAGAAGAATGAGTCTCCATAGACTACTGCTCTTCCTGCTGTTAAGTGAATGTCATAAAGAAGTCATACCCATTATTAAAATATAAAATAGTGCTGCCATTCCTAAAACTTACTTCCATAGAACTAAGAAACATTTGAGTCTTTTATATAACTAACTCACATTTGAGGGTTTTATATAGTAGAATATCTTTATGATTGCTGATTCACAATTTCAATTAAATACAGATGATAGGTGATCATCAATGTAATGACCCCATTTAAATATGCCAGAAAAACTGCAGTTTCTTAGTTATAATATTTAATTTGATTAGACCTCAAAGAAGACAAGTGTACTTCAATGTTTCTGAGCTCCACTTTTTCCAAACTGTGTTGTCAAAATGAACTATTAATACAACCAAGCTGTGTGTCATAGTATCAGCCTGTACTGCACCACACAAGTACGTAATTGCTCATTTCCTAAATTTAAACAAAGTACACAAACATTTTGACTATATTTCCTCTAAAATATTTTGCCACATAAAAGGACAAGCAAGTTAATCAATCAAGATTTCCATGTTAGTTAATCTCAAGTTTCTTTGACAATGTCCAGATAATTAGCTAGCTGGTGAATAATATTTTTTAAAAAGCCTCATCTTTGAACCTGGAAGAATGAGCATTCAGGTAAAAGAATATTATTATACTGGAACTAGGACAAGATAGGATTGATTTACTTGTCTCTACAGACAGTGCTGGTCACTCAAAGTAGAGAAAGTGGAAAGTAATGCATTGTTTTTTATTTTACCTTATTTTATTTTATTGTATGTACTCTCAAAGATTAACACATTTGGCTTTAAAAATAAGTTGGTCACTTTGTAATCTTTCCTGTTCATCATTGTTTATTGATTAATGTGCCACATACTTATTACAAATAAAGGAAAAACTCAAATTCTTTGAGTGAGTTTCATATGAGGCATATATACATATATATTTTAATGCATTTATATTTTCAGATACTTTTACATTTAAAAAGTAATACTTTAAAATTATATTTATTAAAAACTGAAATATAACAGAGATTAAAGGATTTTTAATGTCTGATATTATAAGCAATAAAATACTGAGGAAAAATTCATACTAACTAGAAATCACGAAAAGTTGAAAGACTATGCTCCTGCTTCTGAGTAGGCTATCATAACACCAATTTATTTATTAGCCAAAGTAAAAAAAAAAGTGGGATTATTTGAGATACATATTAAAACATGGCTTTTATTACTTTGAAGTTTCAAGAGAGTCTGCATTTTGTTGTCTCTTGTGAGAGAAAACCTTGAGCAATAACTAAATAAAAATATCACTCAGAGCAATATTTTGAAGCCAATAATGCAAATTATGAATGAATATGACCAAACTGTTTTTGCAACTCAAAAGAGAAAATTCTTGGCTAGGAACAATGCAATGAAAAATATAATCAAAAACCAAATTAATTAATTGCTTGGAGCTTCATTTTAGGAAAGTTTGAAAATTGCCTTGATAAGTGAATTTTATGGAATAGATAAAAATTTGGCAAAGACCTGCAAGTAGTTATCCACCATGTGTCAAAGAGGGCAGTCAGACTCCAGAAAACATCAACTTAGGACACTACTTTGACACTGCGCTACAAATGAGTATATTTAAAAGTGCTCAAAACATATTTGAAAAAAATTAGAAGCCTAAGATTAGGCTAATCTTTACAGTTAGATAAAATGATGGATATCATCCACTAAGCCTATTTATCCACTTCTATTTATTTTATTTGTATTAGTGACTTCTAAAAGTTGATAATTAACAAAGTGCTTGATTAGTAAAAACAAACTTTGGAACAAAAGAAAAAAAATGTGACTGTTGTGGAGAACACTGAATTAATTGGACAATATGAATGCGTGTATAGATAGCTGTCAATACAGTCTGCAAAAAAGAATTGTGCAAAAATTATTAGTTATATTCCAACCCTAGTTCCATTTTATTTTTTCTTTTCTCTATTATCAATGGTATTAAGGAAGAAAAATTTAAAAGACCCACGTCTTACATATTTGATTTTACAGTATTTTTTAAAAAAGAGTAAAATGCTTCTAAGATACTTTAAATAGATTAAAATTCAAATCACTTAAATATTTAAGATAAACTAGTAATATTTAACCATTTGAAAAGAATGGTAACATATGCCATTATACTGAGTGTGGAATGATCTGAGAACAACTTTAAGTACTTCATTTCTTAATATTCAGCAAGTACATGTAAATTATGATTTATGTCCATTTTAGAGGTGGCAGAAGTAAGGCTTAGAGAGGATAAGAAAGTTGACCTAGCCATCCTCTAGTAATATCAAGATTTAATCTCCTCTGCCTCTTAACAAAACAGATCCTTTCTCTATTACATCAGACTGACTTCTCTGATGGTGTGGATGTTACAATTCCAGGTTTACTGAGAAATGTTTCGTTGTTTGTGACTGGTTTTTCATTATTTGGGACAGAGCTGTGATGGTTATAAATCTGTTGAGGGGAAGTTTCTATGAGTTTGCAGAGGTACAGATTGCACTAGACAAGCGTGCAACATCACTGTTAACATCTGAGGGTAATATGAGGCTAGTATGTCCAGCAATGTTTGTGTTATATATTGAGAGCAAGAAAATGTCTTCAATTCCAAGTACATGTGAGTCTTGAGTGATTTCAATTACTTTCTAGGAACTATGTCAGCAACTATTTTAGCTGAAGCTCTTAGCTAGCAAATTAATTTAGAAAGGTCCTCCTGAGGGTAGATTCTCTGACTCACGCTATGAGCTAAAGAACTATAATAGCTAGGATTGTACTACCTGCCTCTACACATCTAGGGACAGCATCATGTGGCCCTTATTTTAAAGGTGATAAAAAAGCCTTAATGTATTTGACTGTTTATTTCTAGAGGAATTTCTAAACCAACTTCCCTACTAACATAGTATTGGAAATCTGAACTTATATATCTATTATGTGTTTGTGTGTATGTGTGATATATGTGTATATATATGTGATATGTATGTATATATACAAGATTTATGATATATGTCATATGTATTTTCACTGTCTAGTCTAGAATGCAAGTATCAAGAAGCTTTGTTTGGTGGGTTTCAAGCAATGCAAACAAATCAAGTGTTTGGTAGACAGAAGAAAAATGAACATACTCTACAGGTATTAAGACAACCTCATTTGTTCTCAACAGCCTGCATTTTCAAGCAACTGGTAAGGAATGTATATTGCCAAATTTTATCACCTTGTCTCTTAAAAGCTAAGTTCATGACAAAGACTTTTCCATTAAAGACTATATATAGCCAATTTTTTAATTTTTGAAACTTTCAGTATTCAATGAGGGTTCATTTTACACATGTAAACCAGATATAGTATTTTGTTGCTCTTTTTTTCTACTAGGCATCTGGAGTTAGATTTAAATTGATAAAATATTCATTTTTAGTGATAATATTTGAAAATAAATAATAATTTCCCAAAGCTTTCTATTGATTGCTGTTGTGTCAAAGAGTACCTACTAGTAGATTTTTAAAGATATATTCATGCAGCATTTGAATGATGGAAAGTCACAAGTATTTCTAATGCCTGTAATAGAAATATGTAGGCAGATTCTGTCATTCAAATGTTCCTTTTACTTTATCATATTTCACAGAATTTTATATCCAAAGGGGAAAGAGAAATTTGCAAACATTTCTTATTCGATGAGTAACCATAAGGACAATCCTCAGAGCACTTTGCAAATTGTGCTAAGGCATCAGACTGGCAACAATGTAAAGGCTCCAAATGCTTTTGTTGGTCTATTTGTTTTGCACCTGCCAGCCTGTGTACATTCTAGTTGCCGACACCTGCTTCTCCATTTCATTTTGCAGAAATCCACCTCATTTCTAAATGAGATGAAAGCAAACTTTGAAATTTGAAGAAAATTTATTACATAGAAAAAAACCCTCTGGCATTGTGTCAGCAGCCAAAACTTTTCATTCAAGAGAATCATATAAAAAGCCATATTAACTTAATTCTACACCTCAGAAATGATTCCTAACTACTGAAAAACTGAGGATTCATGTTCTATGTATGGTTAGGAATTCCATTTGCTACCTAGTTAACGGACCAAGCATATTTGATTACTTTTAGGGTCACAGAATATTTTAGTGGGGAAAGATGATTTCTTGTAGCTAAGGAAAGATTGTCAGCTATTTCTTCACTGAACAAATTTTTATTTTGGTAGACACTATTCTAGTCACATGAATCACTTCAGTAAACAAAGTAGACAGATGTTTGCCTTCAAGGAAATCATATTATTGAAAAAAAGATAATAAGCCAGAGGGTGAATAACCATACGCCCCTTTTGCTTGTGCTGGTTTCAATTTGTGCCTATTGTCATGATATGTTGTTAATAGTAACCCCTTCCATTCCATTGTACTACTCAGATAATACATTAAATGGTCACCCTGTCAAAATAAATAATAACTAGGTAAGTTATATAAAGAGTTAGGTGACTCGTTCCACGCCGTCGCCGCTGCTGTGGCCGCCGCCCGGCCCAGGGACAAGACCCTTGTTGCCCGCGGTGTGAGTGAAACTCGACGTGTGCCCTGCCGCGAAGATGGAGGGGCCCTTGTCCGTGTTCGGGGACCGCAGCACTGGGGAGGCGATCCGCTCCCAGAACGTCATGGCTGCAGCTTCGATTACCAATATTGTAAAAAGTTCTCTTGGTCCAGTCGGCTTGGTTAAAATGTTAGTGGATGATATTGGTGATGTAACCATTACTAATGATGGTGCGACCATCCTGAAGTTACTGGAGGTGGAACACCCTGCAGCCAGAGTTCTTTGCGAGCTCGCTGACCTGCAAGACAAAGAAGTGGGAGACGGAACTACCTCCGTGGTTATTGTTGCAGCAGAACTTCTAAAAAAGGCAGATGAACTAGTCAAACAGAAAATTCATCCCACATCAGTTATTAGTGGCTATCGACTTGCTTGCAAGGAAGCAGTGCGTTATATCAGTGAGAATCTAATTATTAACACTGATGAACTTGGAAAGGATTGCCTGATCAATGCTGCTAAGACATCGATGTCTTCCAAAATCATTGGAATAAGTGGTGATTTCTTTGCTAATATGGTGGTAGATGCTGTACTTGCTGTTAAATACACGGATGTCAGAGGCCAGCCTCGCTATCCAGTCAATTCCATTAATATTCTGAAAGCCCATGGGAGAAGTCAGATGGAGAGTATGCTCATCAATGGCTATGCGCTCAACTGTGTGGTGGGATCCCAGGGTAAGGCTTATGGTTTGATTTGGTCATGTAACGAGAATACTGAAGGATAACGTTAGCTGTGTGTGGACCGTATAACTGCATTTTCGGGTGAACTATCCAGGATGTGCATTTATTGATCTTTAGTGAAGCCCAGAGAAAAGGAAAATGGTACATAATGTTGCCAGTTCCTCTTTTGTAATTTAATTACATTTAACTTAAGAAAAATGCAAATTAAAAGAAAACACGTGTGTTGAATGCCATTTAAGTGTTTGTTTCTAAGGTTAAAAGTAATAAAATCTAAATTCGTGTGTTTACATATAACAATTTAAAAATCTCTGCAGATCTCTAAGGATAGGTGTGTTTTATAAAAGGTAACCATATTGTAATTACTGTAAAGGTATTTAATGTTATGTTCAATTTTAGGCATGCCCAAGAGAATAGTTAATGCAAAAATTGCTTGCCTTGACTTCAGCCTGCAGAAAACAAAAATGAAGCTTGGTGTACAAGTGGTTATTACAGACCCTGAAAAACTGGACCAGATTAGACAGAGAGAATCAGATATCACCAAGGAGCGAATCCAGAAGGTCCTGGCAACTGGTGCCAATGTTATTCTAACCACTGGTGGAATTGACGACACGTGTCTGAAGTATTTTGTGGAGACTGGTGCTATGGCAGTTCGAAGAGTTTTAAAAAGGGACCTTAAATGCATTGCTAAAGCTTCCGGAGCATCTATTCTGCCGACCCTGGCCAGTTTGGAAGGTGAAGAAACTTTTGAAGCTTCAATGTTGGGACAAGCAGAAGAGGTGGTACAGGAGAGAATTTGCGATGATGAACTGATCTTGATTAAAAACACTAAAGCTCGTACCTCTTCGTCGGTCATCTTACGCGAGGCAAATGATTTCATGTGTGACGAGATGGAGCGCTCTTTACATGATGCGCTTTGTGTGGTGAAGAGAGTTTTGGAGTCGAAATCTGTGGTTCCTGGTGGCGGCGCCGTAGAAGCGGCCCTGTCCATATACCTCGAAAACTACGCAACCAGCATGGGCTCCCGGGAACAGCTTGTTATTGCCGAGTTTGCAAGATCTCTTCTTGTTATTCCCAATACTCTGGCAGTTAATGCTGCCCAAGACTCCACAGATCTGGTTGCAAAATTAAGAGCTTTTCATAATGAGCCTCAAGTTAACCCAGAACACAAAAATCTAAAATGGATTGGTCTTGACTTGGTCAATGGTAAACCCTGAGACAACAAACAAGCAGGGGTGTTTGAACCAACCATAGTTAAAGTTAAAAGTTTGAAATTTGCAACTGAAGCCGCAATGACCATTCTTCGAATTGACAATCTTATTAAATTACACCCAGAAAGCAAAGATGATAAGCATGGAGGTTACGAAGATGCTGTTCACTCTGGAGCCCTTGATAAGTGATCTTTTTTATTTATGACAATGTTAGATGCAGTTATCTTGTTGTGCCTCGAGCATTACACATTAAAGTGCAAAAAGCTGTCAAAAAATAAAAAAGAGTTAGGTGATAAGTGCTCTAAAAAAGAAACAGTAAAGTGGGGTGGAATGTATTGGAGTGTGGGAGATGGTGGAGATGGAGTTGCTATTACTAAGGCTGTCAGAGGAGACCTCATTTCAGATTGAAATTCAGCGAAGACTGGGTGGGGGCAGTGGCTCTCTGGAGGAACCTAGTCAAAAGTAAATGTCACTGCAAATATATTAAAGTGGGCGAGTGCCCTAAGTCGCCAGTATAGCTGGAACAAAGATGTCCAAGAGGAAAAGGTAGTCGGATCCTGTAACTACTTGTGAGGCCATTGTAAAAATTTTGGATCTTATTCTAAGAAAACTGAGGAAAAATCTGGATTGGTTTCAGCAGAGAAGTGACAAAAGAATCCGCCTGACTGTTAGTACAAAAGAGATTGGTAGGAGGAAAGAACAAAAAAGGGAGTCTTGTTTTGGGGATCTTTTTATTTCCCACTGGCCAAAATTTTAATAAAATTAAGTGATTTAGTAATAGTGCTATCCTTGGCATTTTTACCACTTTTAAGAAATGCTTCTACATTTTCAACATACAGTACCATGCTTGTCCTATCATTTCTATTTCTATTTTGCTTTTTCAATTGCTTTTATTTTTATTTCATATGGAAAATATTATCAAATGCTTTCTTCTGTATCTTTTTATGTGATTAGTTTTTTCCTTTAATAAACCAAGGTGGTGAATTAAATATGTATGTTTATGTGTGTGTGTGTGTGTGTGTGTATATATATATGCTATATATATATAGTATTCTTTAAATACATTTTTGTATTTATTCCTATTCTCTTTGGGATTTTTGCATGTATTTGGTGATACATTTTGACTATAATATTCATTTCTATTACCATCTTTGTTTTATTTTGATATCATGAGACTAGACTCACAATTAGGTAATGAGTATTTCCACTTTTTGTGTTCTCTGAAATGATTAGTATAATATTGGAATTATCTTATTTGGAGTATGTGATACAACTCATCTGTAAAGCTGGATTTTCTATTTTGCTGTTAGGATGTAGTTTTTCAATCTCAATTTATTTTATTTTATTTTGAAGTTTCTACATTTATTCATGAGTCTGTTTTCTTAAGTTATATTTTCATATCTTTTTCTTTAATCCAAATTATTAAATATATTGAATATATTGGCAAAATGTTGATCACAATATTTTCTTATCTTTTTAAAAGTACATGTAACCTTAAAAGTTATCTGCTCTTTTTCTTCCCTGATATTGTTACTTGTGCATTTTTTCTCCTTTGAGAAGAGATGGAAATATTGCAAAAATTCTTCAGTTCTTTTCTTTTTGTCTCTAACATTTGACTAAAATAAATGATTTTATAAACCCCTTCATTTTAATTTTGTAGTGTCTTTAATTAATTTCTTCTTTAGTTTTAACTATTTATTTTCTTCCTTGTTTGGATAATCCATTAGTTTTCATCTTTTCAGGAACACTTATTTATGTCTTTGAATTTCAGCCTTTATCTTAGTAAGTTCTTATTTAATTCATAACTGGTTCTTGGAACTACATTTATTACATTTTTATAAAGTACTATTTTCATTATTGTTTACATCTAAATATATTCCAACTCCTGTTATGATTTCTTCTTTGATTTATTTTAAACTGGCCATTAAAACTGTTACAATTTTATAATATTTTTCACTAAGTATCATATTAATTTTGAACTTAAATATATTGGCATCTGGTAATGTGGCAAACAATGCCCCACAGATGGAGTTCAACTCCAGCCCTGATTGGTAAAAACGTTTTAATAGAACCCAGTCATGCCTATTGATATACATGTTTTCTATGGCTGCTTCTACACCACAACAACTGAGTTGAGTAGTTTTAATTGAGACTACATGGCAGGCAAAGAAGAAAATATTTACTCTCTGGAACTTTACAGAAAGGAAATTTCTGACTCCTGTTATATAATGTTTTGAAACTTGATAAGCCTTGCTTAATGTAATATATAGAATATGTAGTGGTATTTATTTTTGCTGTAAGCTTCTTTACTGTAAACATGTTTGCTGCAAGCATTTCCACTGCAAACATTTTGCCATGAAAGATAAAATAACTGGCCTTTTTTGGTTTGACAGTTTGCTTTCAACTGGTAGGAATGCATTAGCATTTCTTCCAGTTACCGACCTTACTGATAGCTTTATCAAGCTGACAGATGAGGATGATTTGCCCCAAGAGTTGGTTTCTTATTTTGAAACATACTACATTAGAGGAGAAAGAGACCAAGGAGCAGAGTTGAACTCACATTTCCCATAGAACTTTGAAATGTTTGTCAATGGACATGTGACAATATGAAAGGAAAAACCAGCAGTATAGAGGTCTTTACAATGCAACACAAAGCTCGGTTACAAATATGATCTGAGTATTTGGAAACTGATACCTCCCTTAATGAAGGAAGAAATTTTAGCAAAAAACAAAGTGTGATGTTGAACAAGGAGACGAGTCAACAAGCAAAAGAACAAAACAAACAAACCAAGAAAACCACTAAAAACCCACATGTATAAAATGCTATGAATGAAAGACTTGGAAGACAAGTGCTAAGGTTCAAACCACAGAAAATAATCAGTAATTTGCATAGTGTTACCATGAATTTATACACATTTTAAATTTATTCGAATATTTTGTATTTTGCAATAGAGTCTTTTTAGTTTTGCTATTCATTTCTCATGTTTCATTATAACCTTTTTAATGACCCATTTTTATTTTTCGTTATTTTATCATTCATGACAAAACTGCCTTATGACCAATTAGTTGGGAGGCAAAAATGTTTGCTGCAAAAATACATGCCTCAAAGATGGCAAAGATGGTCACTGTGAAAGTACTAGAGCCTTATTTATATCGCTAGGTATGCTTGAAAATGTGTATTTTGTAATCAGGTACTGTTTTGTATATTTGTCCACTGAACACAATTTATACATGTTTTATTTAAATCAATATATTTGCTGATTTTTTGTATGTTTTCAGTTTTATTATGAATTATGTAAAAACTGAACACTGATGATAGGTGTGAACTTCTTTATCTCAATTATTTTAGTTATACTTTTGAGATATTATGTTAGGGGTATGTGCGTTGAAAATGAAAATTTCTGTCACACTTTCAACACTGCCTTAAAAACTTTTCTTTTTAATTTCAGTAGAGCTACAGCAGGTTTTTGTTTTTATTACCAGATTTCATGACATATATATATATTTTTCATATATATATATATATATATATATATATATACTTTAGCCATTATTCTTGTAAACAGCACATAGCTGCAATTGTGCTTAAACCAATCTAAAAACCTTATCTTTTAAATGAAGAGTTTAATTCACATCTAATTTGATTATTGATTTATTTGTATCTATCTTCAAACCACTTAGTTTACTCTTTCTATTTACTTCACTAGATGTGCCTAAATGTATGTGTATGTGTGTGTGTATGTGTCTCCTCTTTTGGTTTTCATTTATTTTGTTCTCTAAGTCCATTAATTTTTCTTGACTAGTTTTGAAGTTATTATATACTCTTTCAAATTTTTCTAGTCATTTCCCTAGATATATTAACTTTATAAAATATAAAGTTAATAATAATTTTACTATATTTCCTAAAAATACAACTTCAAAGAGCTCTAACTCTGATATTTTTCCAAATGATATGTAAATAATGTAAAATAGTTTAGCTTTCCTTTTCATGCCACTTGTTAGAAATAATTTCCATTTTAATAGATCAAATTATTCAAGTTCACCTACTATAATTTCAAATCCATTTTTAAACAAATACAATACGTTGGTCTTTCTATTGTTTCATCTGATTCCTGTCCGGAGTGGTTTGTTTCTTTATGTGATTATTGCCTTTTTCATTGTGAGTCAATGATTTTTGAAGACTTGACTTTAAAGATTTTCCTTTGGCAATGTCAGTCTGTCATCTTCCTGGTGTCATTATTAACTTAGGACCACTTTAAGTCATCTGACTCGTTTATAGTTTTTTGGGCCAGAATAATATAGTGAATTCAGATCCCAACCTCTGTTTTTGCATTTTCTGAAAACTTTTACTATCCCTCCAAAGAGAATGAAGGTCTATAAATGACTGAAGGTACAGGGCTGGGTCTGTGTAGTAGAGATTTAGATTTGTTCAGTTTTTATGTATGTCATCTCTTTCAAGGATTC
The DNA here is from genome assembly GCF_002837175.3 of Physeter macrocephalus. Taxonomy (NCBI): domain Eukaryota; kingdom Metazoa; phylum Chordata; class Mammalia; order Artiodactyla; family Physeteridae; genus Physeter; species Physeter macrocephalus. The sequence goes on along the minus strand of NC_041221.1, from coordinate 37,446,685 downwards.
AGCTTTTCCTTAGGAGTCTTTAATTTGACATTTTACCATGTGTAAACTCTAGGGTTTGTTTTGTATCCTCTAAATATACAGATAAATTGAAACCCAAGACATAACATCCAGTGATTATCAAATGTCCTAAGGCAGCTACCAACTTCAAAGCCTACTTTCTCCTTTGAATTCATGCTTTATCAGGCTCATAGATTTCCCTCACTTTCTTGCCTACTATAAAATGTGTGGGAAAAAAGTTTTCATGTTATTTTTCCAGCATTTTTGGTTTTCTATACTGTGAAGTTTGTTCACATTGCTCAGATTGCTAAATTGCCATAAACATGAATACTCCAGTTTCTATACATTTTCTGCAAATTAAAATTGCTGAGACAATTTATCTGTTACACTCTCTTATCCTATTCATTTTCTCAAGTAACTTTCTGTGATTTTTATTCTTCTCTTTTCATTTTAGTTAATGGAAGAAATTAACATTTTGGTAATCCTGCTATCTTAAACAGAAGTTCTCATAGCATAACTGACAAATTTCTAACACTATGACCTTTGCGTAGCTCTCAATATATGATCAGGAATTAGATTATCTGGATGTTCCTGTATAAATCTTCCTTTTGGTGTTTTGGGGGGAGAATTGTAAGCAAATAATTGATGCATAATAAATTATTCTAATTATTGTTCCAAAATACCAGAATCCTTCTACATTATTTAAGATAATTCATTTATTATTTATTTTTTCAGCTTCCCAATGATTTAATCAAATTATTGGTGATGAGTTCTGTTCCAAGCATTTTCACAAATGTTATAAAGGCACAATTTACCTTCTTGCTCTTGTTGAAGTTTGATGATAAACTGCTTACTGTGGAGCAACTTTATTTCAAAATACTACAACAGACAGACTTAGGAAATGGAGTTAGGGGAAACTAAATTTGACCAGCAAAGGTCATAAATGAAAATCTCTCCCTTGAAAGATATAATAACTAGGTGAAAATAAAAGGCTAGAAATATATGTCATCCTATAATTTCACAATTATACTGAAAATATCAACTAGTAGTGATACCTCTTTCTAACACTAAAGCAAAATAGACAATATTATGTCAATTTTTTAGACTGGTAAAATGAAAGGCATGAAGTCTTATGTAAGGCAATAGATGCTTAGCATATTCAAAAATAGAAAATGAAGAATTATTTTCAGAAAATAAAGACATAAGTTACCTCCTTTTCCCTGCATCTACTTGGACAATAATATCACTTAAAAATTAATTAACCAACAGATTTTTGGCACCCAGTTTGTGAAAAAATTTTCTTTTTCTAATTTCAAAAAAAATGGATATTATAATGAACCTCTAGAATGAGAAAAGAAAATATATAAACATTAGATTACAGCTAGGACTGTCAAAAGTTTGGTAAAGCTGTATGAAAACAAAACTTGCAATTTAATACTGGGGAAGAATCAATGATACTACTATTTTAGATTCCTGTTGTATACTAAACACTGGCTTCAAAAGTGTAAGGCTCTAACCTAAGGACCCAACTTCCTCTAATAGTTTTACTCTTTCCATTCCGTTAAAATAATTATCTTTTCTTTTTAAAACAAATGAAGTTAGTAAGGGATAAATTTTTCTTTTAATTTCTGTTTCAAAAACATAAAATCAAAAAGAAAAAGAACTTTATGAAATAGACTAATATTTTCATATCGTGCTTGAAATAATGAGTGCAAAACTAAGGAGGAAAAAAGCCTGTGTGCCTCTGAAACACACGAACAGTGGAATACGTAATATAATCTGTATTCCAAAAGATAGGGAGGCCAATATTCCTGTTACTCTAGATATATGGCAAGGTTATGGACCACACCTTAAGGTCTATGTGTGTGTGGGCAATGGAGATTAGGGGTCTTCCTATCTGTTGGATTTATATTCAGCAATGACTTAGTTGTTAGAGTAGTTGTGAGGACCAGATAAAATAATGCATATGAAAATTATTTTGTAAACCAGCAAATACACATTTTTCAGGTAGACATTTGCTATAGCAGAGACAATAAAAAGGAATATATAAATATCAAATTGATTAAAGCAAGTCCAAAATCCTGTTTCAAAGTTCATTTCTCCAATGTTCTCCTGAGATTATAATGAACTGATGTACAGCTTCTCCAAGTATTATTCATACTTCTATCAGCTATGGGGTACTAGCCAGTGGGAAATATGCTGGGTGAATAAGACTGAGTAAAAACAGACAGAATTCTGCCCCCTGGAGTTTATATACCAGTGCTTAAGGAAAGCATCAATCAAAACAACACATAAAATAATTTAAAATTGTAATTATTTACTGCCACAATCTCTTTCCTTAAGGGGAACATTTGAGGGGAGAATTAAAAATAAGTAGGTGCTAAGTGAATATGGTGGGGAAAAAAGACATAAGAAAAAGCTTAATATTGGGAGGATGTTTGACAATGATGAGGTAATTAAACATGGCATTGGCACGTGTGAACAAGAAGCAAAGTATACAGGGACAGAGTCTTTATCCCAAGCACAATGAGAATCTGATGAATGGTTAAACAGAGTGAAAACAATACAGATTTTTAAAAAATATTGCTCTTCACCTTTGAGCAGGGAGGATGGTAGAGGAAAAAAATGCATGAATGCACTGGGTAAGAAATTATCTCACCCTAAAGATGCAGATGATTTTTTCAGTAATTTGGTCTAGTAATAAAGAAGGGATAGAAGGATCATCTTTTCTATACTTTCTCATTCTAATGCAAGCAGATATACAGATAATCCTCCATTACCTGGAAAGTGAGAGAATGGCTTCTTTATCTTAGCTCAGTCCTATTCCATAGCATTATGTGTATCCCACTACCTAATCAAACATATGGAATGTTGATATTGATCCAATATGCAGCAAATCACTGCATTTCAAATTCTTCTGTAAGAAATTGAATGTGTCAGCTGAAAGAACAAAACTTACATTGACTAACCATGTACTACAGAATGACTCAAATTTAGGTCTGTGTTTCAGTAAACCTAGAACCCCTTGAAGGCAGGCATCACCCTCATATTAGACTTCCAATAAATGATAATGGAAATAATTACTCATCTATTGAATGATGCGATATATACCTACTTTTTTCCACAATAAAACAAAAAGCCCCATAGGTTCACACACTTTTTTTGCATACCTCTCAGAGAATTTCAGCCCTGTTTTATGGTTGTAGCCTTAGGTTAAAAACATCAGTTTTTAACTCCGGATCCAGCAACAGTATTAGGTTGCTTACATAAGAGCATTAGAGTAGGGTTCTCTATATTTCTTGGCTCAGAAATTATTAGCTATATCATATTTTTAGTAGATTTGATAATAAACAATTATAGAACTATTTAGATCAAAGGAAAGTAGCTGAGAAATCTGGAAATAGATTGAAATTTTATTCAATAAGATTATTCTACTGAAAATATTTTCCTTGACTGACATAATATATGTTGTCTCAAAATATTCTTTAAAATAAATCTGGCATAATCTTCTCCAATCTTCACAACAATCAGAAATTGCTATATATTGTGTGTTTTCACTTCTTTGAGTGATTTTTTAATTTTCTAAGTATATATATTTATATATCTTTAATTAAAGTAAGGTCAAAATATTAAAATACAATATCATCCAAATTTAAAATAATAGTTTTTGACTGGTTGAAATTATGTTAATTTCATCCCTGATTCTTTGAAAGAAAATGGACCTGTAAAACTGTGAGATTTTTTAAAGTAAAATAATCAGTTTTGAATATCATGACTTCATTATCCTGTGTCAGTTTGTACCCATTATCATTCAGTGAACTGACCCTAAAGTTTATTTATAGACTGAAGAGTCTCTTACGAATTATTTTATTATAGCAGAAAATTGAATCAATAAGTTTGATAATTCCATTGTGTCCTAATTTGAGCAGTGGAGGATTATAAAGGAGAAGAGGCAGTTTGTCATCTCTGTTAAACTTATACAAGCTATAAGCTGTTCTTTTTTCTTAAAATTTATTTTAAATGCTTGGAAAAATTGTTGTAAAGTGACAAGCAAGTCAAAATTCTAAGAAATGTTTGACATCTTTGCAGATAAATTCGTATTTTTTGTTTTATTTTGTTTATTCATCTTGAAGACTCTAGTACCAATAAGCAGATATGATGGTATCTTTACATTGTGAGTGTATCATGTCAGTTCACGATTAAAATTGACATGTGAGTGTATCATGTGAGTGGCAGTATATTGTGAGTGTACCGTCAATTCAAGATTAAAAGCTACAATTTTCGGGCTTCCCTGGTGGCGCAGTGGTTAAGAATCCGCCTGCCAATGCACGTGACACGGGTTCCAGCCCTGGTCTGGGAAGATCCCACATGCCGCGGAGCAACTGGGCCCATGAGCCACAACTACTGAGCCTGCTTATCTGGAGCTTGTGCTCGGCAACGAGAGGCCGTGACAGTGAGAGGCCCGCGCACCACGATGAGTAGCCCCCGCTTGCCGCAACTAGAGAAAGTCCTCGCACAGAAACGAAGACCCAACACAGCCAAAATTAAATAAATAAATTTATCTTTTTAAAAAAGTAAAATAAAATAATTTTTTTAAAAATTAGAAAAAAAAACCCTACAATTTTGTAAAAAGAATCTTTTTAACACAAATCCAGAAGTTCAATTGGACCATAAAATTTATTGACATTTGTAATAGAACACTTATTTTTCTTCATTGTGGGCATTGTTTCTGTCACAAATGCCTAAATTCTATAATTCCAATAATAATTAAATGTAGATAATTCATAAAAATACATTGACATATTTATTCCACATTTTTGATTATCAATAGTCACTGTAGACAGTAACTATATTAAAATGGTCATGAGTTCAAAAGTTTGAATGATTACCATTTCCTTCACCGTTATTAAAGTATTAAAGTATATTGTCTAGTCTCCCTAATCCTGTTTTCTTAGAGAGAAAGATGACAAAATATTTTCATATGAAAAGAAGAATAATTATCAAACTGGTCACCCCAAATATCATATAAAGTCAAAACTGCTAAGGTATACAAATTGTACTTTAGTGACCAAAGCAGTTTTAATGCATCTATATAAAAATCTAGGTCAGCAGAATTATGGTGGCCAGACATAGCTCTTCAATGAAATTATTAGGTTATAACTTCCCAGCATTCATTTTGATTTTTGATCATTTCGGAGAAATAAGAGCACATAATAAAGGTCTTGTTGATAAGGATTTATCTGACTGCTTAATTCTTATTTTAAATGTCATTAACTAAAACATAAGTTTATTTAGTATTCTAAATTTTATTTAGACGACTACTTTGTAATTATATAGCACACTGCTAATAACTACAGATCAATAAACAAATACCATATCTATCTCTCTACCTCTATCTATCTATCTTTCTACATTGTTTTAAAGCAATATCCTTGGGAAATCAGTGAAAAGTTACAAAACCTTTATTTAGGAATGCTGTGAAAATGATGTGATGGAAGTAAATGACTTCTTGAAGAGAACATGGGAATAGGGACTTTGGATCTAAAGTTAGGCATCACTTTGAGGGCTGTATCCATTTTGATGGATACAGTGCCTGTTCTTAAATGAAATTAATTCACTCTTTAGGACTATAACTCAAAGTTCTGTCAGAAGCCTTGCAAGCCTAACATTATGTGTTCCCATATGTATTGCACTTCTTACACACCATCTGCACCTGTGTCTATGGTGAAATTACACAAGGAAAATGTAAGCATGGTGGGTAAAAGATAGCCTACAAAAACAGTATAAAGCTCAACTTAGAGCAATTTGGCATTGCTGCATACAGCTGGGAAGTGAAAGCAGCAGATGGGTTATGTTGACTTCCTGAAATCAGAAATGAGATGGTTTATATCTAACAAAATTTTGCATAGCCTCTAAGGCAAAGGCATTGCAGACTTTGCAAATGATAACCAGAAAATAACAAGGTGACATTCTTGAAACTGCACGAGGACAATAGTATAGTTGGCAAGAATTTTATAGATACAATTTTATTTTATGTTTTTTGAAGGAGAAGGTGCCAATAAATGAGATCAAGAGTTATTTTTATGTAACAAAGCTTACCTTACAAATGAGTTTTCTCATCTATGTATAGAATATATAGACTATTGCAATTATATCCCTAAAATGGAATATTTAATCAAGTAACTAATAAAAATTCAAGAGCAGGAGTATTTTGTTTGGTTTTGTGTGTTTTGCTTTCTATTTTTGTATTGACCTATAATATTCCCAGAGTATAAGGACATATAATTTAAAAAAAGGTCTGATACTTGGCAGATTGAATTTACAAGCAACATTTAACATTGGCTTGTTAAGACTCTGTCAGGGGGCTTCCCGGGCTTCCCTTCCCTTCCCTGGTGGCGCAGTGGTTGAGAATCCGCCTGCCGATGCAGGGGACACGGGTTCGTGCCCCGGTCTGGGAAGATCTCACATGCCGCAGAGCGGCTAGGCCCGTGAGCCATGGCCGCTGAGCCTGCGCGTCCGGAGCCTGTGCTCCGCAACGGGAGAGGCCACAACGGTGAGAGGCCCGCGTCGTACCACCAAAAAAAAGAAAAAAAAAAAGACTCCATGAGAACCCTTTTTCTGATAATGACTTGATCAATGATAGAAAATATAAGTTAAAGTACATGATTTAACTTCTTCCTGCAATAGAATATTTAGCTATAATATATTGATAATAACAGTCTCTTCTCAGAGTGCTATGTCAAATTAAATTAAATATTTAAGTTTATTAATTATGGAAATTTGTGTATTACTTTGTTTCTATGAGCTACATTCAGGAACTATAATCAGCATAACTGATGCAGATCAAAATCTACATAGCTAAACAATCATATCCTTTATATATGACAAGGAGTTCAAATTTTACAAAATCATTTAAAATACTTTCAAGAGATAAAATTTTAGGGACCAAGATATTACTATTACTTGGTTTTAGTTGCTGTATATAGCTTTTAAACATTTTCTAATTCTTCCCTGCTTTGTGTGTATACTTGGTATTGTGTCGCCTCTTGGTGTCTCTGAGAGGATCAGAGTGGCAAGGGTCGAATGCTAAGTGGTTTTCTGCACTTATCATTTCCCCCACTTATATCATTTTGGTATTGTAGTTTTTTATCTTAGTCACTTGAAAATCTATGTAAATGAGCTTCCTTCTTTAGCTGTCCTTTCATTTCTATGGCAAAAATAACTTTTCCCCAGATCTAGAAGGAAATGTTAGAGGGTATACGACCCTTGTGTAATAAAAACATGTCAAGATACACATTTCTCAAATTAGTTTCATATTCCACAACCGCCCATCTCTGTTTTAATGGTCGTTTGGCTGTCTGGAATCAGTATCTCAGCCCATTTTAAACTGTTTAGTCCTTGGTAAAATTGCTCTGCTGTTCTTTCTCAAATGGTTCAAATGGAGCAATCATTGTCAAGGTGATCTTGGGTTTTTGAAAGAGAAAAAAATTAGACAAAAGTTATACTACCTGAAGAGCTATAAAAAAAGTAAAATACACATTTAAGGAATACCAAATGTGACTTCTCCATGACAGAAGCATAAAATTTCTCCTAAGGACATTACAAAGTTCTCATTTCAATATTGATAAGAATCAGGATACTCATTTTCAATTTTAAAATCACATTTTTTTTTTTTTTTTTTGTGGTATGCGGGCCTTCCTCTGCTGTGGCCTCTGCCGTTGCGGAGCACAGGCTCCAGACGCGCAGGCTCAGCGGCCACGGCTCACGGGCCCAGTCGCTCCGCGGCACGTGGGATCCTCCCACACCGGGGCGCGAACC
>NC_041221.1:37418470-37437776 GCF_002837175.3 Physeter macrocephalus | reverse complement strand
CAGCGGCCACGGCTCACGGGCCCAGTCGCTCCGCGGCACGTGGGATCCTCCCACACCGGGGCGCGAACCTGGTTCCCCTGCATCGGCAGGCGGACGCGCAACCACTGCCCCACCAGGGAAGCCCCACACATTTGTTTTTAAATTAAGAATAGGTTATTAGCCACATGGCTCAAGGGAGGCAGAAATGCATTCTTTCCACAAATATTTCTTCAAAATTATTGATTTTTTTGTTTTATTGTGTCACTGTTTTATATAAATTCAGTAAAATAGTTTTCTAATAAAAGGCAAGTAAACAGGGATGTGTTTAAGATTAAAATGTATATATTAAATTTATTTAAAACAGTATAGACTACATGATTCTTTTCTTCTAGTTGTTAGTTGTTACACAAAAAATCCACAAAATTTCAGGACCTATTGAATCTACCTAGGTTTGAGAGGTAAAAAATAAGTGTTATTCTAAAATTATCTTTCTATTTTCAACATAATTCATAGAACTTTGATGAATTATGTTGAAAATAGAAAGGTAATTTTAGAATAACACTTACTTTTTACATCTCAAACCTAGGTAGATTCAATAGGTCTTGAAATAGGAAGTATCCTTGAACATCAAAGAAATAAGATTAATGGAAGATGAGACATGAACACAAAGAAGGAAATAGAAGAACATCAAAAATACCACATCAATTTGACAAATTTGCTGAGAGTTTTCCATAAGATTACACTGGACAAAGGACAGAAAATGTCTTTTTTTTAATATGCAAATGCTGACCTACTGGTAACGATCCAAAAGACTTTGTTGCAATAAGTTTTGAAGTTAAGTGGAAAAACTCAGTGATTTATTCAAATTGTCAGTGGCAGGCTTAGAAAAGAATAGAGCAGCAGTGAATTTGTCTTCTTTTTTATCTACCTTATTTACCTTCCCAAATTTCCTTTTTCACTCATTTCCTTTTTTCTCTCAAATATATTTTATTCTTTCTACCTAAGTTATGTCATGTATCATTTAGTTAATTTTTTCAGGCTACAACCTATGCCAATATATTTTTATTTCTATGATTATCCATACTACGATTATTTCATCTGACAAAGTTCTTTAATAATAGTCTATGACAAATCCTTTAACCAAGTATCAAATAAATTTCTACCAGACTACACTCCAAATTTTCCTGTATTTTAACATTCACTGTAGACTTAATTGAATCAGTCATTTCATCTTCAAATTAAATATTTATTTTTTTCTATATTTCATATTATCATATATTTATATCAATGAAAGTGTCCAAAAAGTTATTTGGCCTTACTTTCTCACTTAGAAAATTGGGCAACTGGGTTCTAGAATATTGAAGATTTATTCGGAGATATAATTAATAGCAGAATTAAATTTTGGAGTCAAGGTCATAGAGATGATTTTCCAATGCTTTTGAAGATCATCTCTGGATTTTCTCAGTACTATAAACCTTCTGGGGCAGCCTTGGCCTAATATCTTTCATGTCACACTTTTGGTTTATTGGATGGTGACAGATCAGTTGTTGAGTGTCAGTGTTTCTAAATACCTGAACTCAGGAATATACACCAAATATGGGCTTTCTCACTGGAACCTACAATCAGTTATTTTGATAGAGAATCATCTAGAATTCTGGGCTTTAGCAGCTGCCTAGGCTTACTCTAGATTTCAACTAGGTGCCTTTGGGAAAAGTACTACATAACTCATTGTAAGGAAGATAGATTTGGGCATTACAGAGAACTGGGTTTGAATTTGTTTCCAGTTATCAGCGAACATGTGATCTTCTGGAATTTTCTTAGTACCACTCAGACTCAGTTCCCTTAGGACTTCAGTTACTTCTGTATATTTGTTTTAGGTGAAAGTAACTTATCTGTTGTCTAATACTCATTGGCTCTAATGTCTCCAAAAAAATCCCAAATAATATTTCAGGGTTTTGTTTCATCTAATTATATACCCTCAAATTACCTCCTCTATCATGTCCAGATAGCTTTCAGCTTTCTCTCCAAGGGTTTTTGACTCTCGTAATAAGTCATTGATCCTAACTAGAATAAGCTTTCTTTTTTCTTAATCTCATTTTATGTAAAATTTTTAATTTAAACAATATTGGATAGAGATCTTTCTAAGTGTATTTATTACATAGCCCCCTGCTTTATAAACAGGTATACAAGAGCTAACTTAATCTTGGTGACCCAGGGTCACTGTTCTGACCATCAGGTAATGTACTGTTCCATAGGATAGTCTCTTTTTTTTTTTTTTTTTTTGGCTGTGTTGGGTCTTTTTTGCTGTGCACAGGTTTCTCCGCGGCATGTGGGATCTTCCCAGACCGGGGCACGAACCCGTGTCTCCTGCATTGGCAGGCGGACTCTCAACCACTGCGCCACCAGGGAAGCCCATGGTCTCTTTTTTTAAATTGCAGTTTCGTTGCTGTACAGAATAAGCTTTCTTGAGTAACAGATATGGAAACCGACATATTTGATATTATAAACTGTGATACTGGAATTTTTTTTTTTTGGTGTGTTAGTCTTGGAAAGATAAATCAAAATAAACGTGGCAAATTACAAGCTTTCATTTTTGGAGATCATTGTGGTAATAAGCATGTTTCAGGTGGCCCTCTTCCCTTGAGTGAGATTATTTGGGGATGTGGTAGGGTTAAATATATATGTAGCCTGAATTGTCACTGATATTTACAAACCCTATTAATCATTAAACAATTTTGATAGATCAGGTTTCTGCTAAGTTAAGACATTAGATACTTTGATGATAATGTAAAAGTCAGTTGATACTTAATTACTGAAAAGTCACTAATTCCATTTTGTGACATTTAAAAAACAAATTTTTTCTCGGTGTGTCTCAATTATGCTGAAGCTGGCACTGGGCATGCCTGCTTGATACACCAAATACTACATATATGACAAGCGCTAATCAGTATGTGGGAATAAAATCAAGGTACATGCCCCAGATTCTATGTTTATATTCAAAATACCAGAAGGACAAAGGGATTGGACTTTAGGAAGATTGAGGGGGCATTGAGATATGCAGTGTAAATGTGACAAATAGTTCTCTACATTCTAATGAGGTGGTAGGTAACTTCTGTAAACAGCTTAATAAATATATAGACTTTTTAGAGGAGGGCCAGTCAATTTGGATTAGTATAAATATCAACAATGTTGTATAGTTTGTGCACTGAGGCACAGGTAAGTTTTAAAAATGCAAAAATCTCTTGATTTGTCTCTTTTTTTCACAGAGGTTTTTTTTTTTTTTTTATAAGAGAAGGAATTATGTCAATAGAGTTGTGTAGAACATTGGCTTTGAATTTGGAGCACACTGATGGGAAGCTAGACTTCAGGATCCAAGTATACTGAGTTGCCTTGATTTTTGCATGGAGGCACACACCACCAACAGAAATGCCTAATATATTTTGGCTATTGTTATCAAGGAAGTGTGTAAAAGAAACAATGTGCATAAAAGTGTAATTTTTTCAGAGCCTTCACTGGGGCCCTTATGAAATTCTTTACAAGAGAAATCTTATTGTCTTGATATTTACTGGATAAGTCATATGTGGGTGTTTAAGGCACAGGAAGCAGCATGTAATAATGGCAGAGAAGCATGAAAATAAAATAAAGCCTAAAGATTTGAGAGCAATGGAGTATAGAGAGAAAATTAAAGAAACACCTGGCTGGATATATACTATGAGCAGATATGATGTCATCTTTGATCTATTGTCAAGGTTAAATGACCCATTTCAGTATTTTAAGCAAAGGAATGATACAGTCAAATAAGTAAGTTAATAAAAACTTATTTTGATTAGAGTGTAAAATGGATTGTGAAGAGATAAGACTAGCTAAGAAGCCAGGACAATAAAGGTGTGACCAACTAGCATGGATATAATTAGCACTAGGCAAATACAACAGAAAATTAAGAGATAGAATTATCAACTTATAATGAATTAAAAAAAAGAAAGTATGAAGAAAGGAATTTAAGGTGTCTTCTTGTACTTGTTTAATTGGGTGTACCTTAAATGTCATCAACCAGGACATAAACTATACAGGAAAGATGGGTTTGGAGTGGGAAGATATAAAATGTAAGGTGCTTTAAGGCTATCTAAGTGAAAATGTCCAATAGATCCAGGAATAAAGTTCTTGAGATTATATAATTTTGTTGGCTGGGAGTATAAATTTTGGATTCATCATTGCATTGTAGTCACTGAAGGAAAAGAATTCCTAGAGAAATGGCTGTACTGAATTGTCTTCTATCCTTAATGGAAGCTGCATTAGAATTAATTTAATTCGTATGCACTAATGCATGCTAGACAACTGGAAATCTGTAATGTTACTTAAAAGTCAACTTTTTATGCATATACAGATATATCTGTGAAAAATGCACTCTACAGTTAATAAAATTAAGAAAACAGTTATAACATTAAAAGAAAATACCTATTTGAGGAGGTGGTTCAAGATGGTGGCATAAGAAGGTCCTGAACTCACATCCTCCCATGGACACAACAAATATACAAGTATATATGGAAGAATTTCCTCTGAAAAGAACCTGAGAACTAGTGGAATAGCTGCTCCACAACAAAGGATAAAAGGGCTACATCAAGACAGGCTGGAAAGAGACACACTCTTCAAAAACCCCACCTCCAGCATTGAGGCCCACAATCTGGAGGTATCTCAATAATAAATAAATAAATAAATAAATAAATAAGTAAATAAATAAATTAATAAATAAAGCTTCTTTCTGAGGAGAAAGGGGTTTGTACCCAACACCAGTCCCCCTATCCGTTGAATTCGGCACCAGAGAGATGAGACCACAAAACTTTGCCTTTGAAAACCAATGGAACTTTGTTCAGGAGAAACACAGCGTTGTAGGAAACGAAGGTTCTGTTCTTAATGGGCTCATACATAGAACCACTCACCCTGGGATCCAGTGAAATAAGCAGAAGCTTGAATGGGACTACTCAAACTAAAGAGCTTTTGTACAGTGAAGGAAACCATCAACGAAATGAAAAGGCAACTTGCTTAATGGAAGAAGATATTTTCAAATCATGTATTCAATAAAGGGTTAACATCTGAAATATATAAAGAACTCATACAACACTATATAAAAAATGGGCAGAGGACCTGAATAGACATTATTTTAAAATATATATATATATATAAACAGCCAACAGGCACATGCTCAACATCTCTAATCATTAGGGAAATGCAAATCAAAAGCACAAAGAGATACAATCTCACACCTGTCAGAATGGCTATTATCAAAAAGAAAAGAAATAACAAGTGTTGGCAACCATGAGGCAACCCTCATGCACTGTTGGTAGGAATGTAAACAGTATGAAAACATACTGTTTTCACTAGAGAAAACAGTATGGATGCTCCTCTAAAAATTAAACATGGAATTAATTAATTCCAAATTAATTTCAGTGGGCTCTGCTTATACCACTGTACACACTATCAATTTTTATGCCAATAATTTACTTTCAGTTTTTTATCCAATAATAATTTCAGTTTTTAATCAATAATTCTCAGAAGTTTTTTCCTTCTTCTGAATCTTGTTACATCACCCCCCAGAAGAATTTAACAATACCTTGAGCTGTTAATTTTTTCTCTGCAATATTTTTTCTTTCAGTTTTTTCAAGTCTTCTTTTCAAACTTCTGGGTTTAGTTTTCTAGTTGATACCACAATGTTTTCCACCTATCATTGTTTCTCTTCCCAAAGTCTTCCTCAAGAGGCTTAATTTAGTTAAATTTGTTTGCATACTAATAATGAATGTGAAGGTAGAATTTATTCTTCTCTATTGTCAGATAATGTATTTTGGATAACAGTTGCTAGAAACTATCAAATTTTAAGTTTAAATCTTCTTCTACTAAAAACCCCTCAAAAGAACCCCTTGTTATATTTAAGATATTTAAAAATAAAACCATAACAGAATAATTAAAACATAATCAGTTATATACTAATATTAATGGTATTGTTATATTTAGATAATACACAAATTCATGAGAAAATATAACAGATAGTTATGTGATTTAATTGATTTTTCTAGTATTGTTTAAATATTCTTTGTTCAAAGACTAAAGGGCTGGGCTTCCCTGGTGGCACAGTGGTTGAGAGTCCACCTGCCGATGCAGGGGATACGGGTTCGTGCCCCAGTCCGGGAAGATCCCACATGCCGCGGAGCAGCTGGGCCCGTGAGCCATGGTCGCTGAGCCTGCGCGACCGGAGCCTGTGTTCCGCAACGGGAGAGGCCACAACAGTGAGAGACCCGCGTAATGCCAAAAAAAAAAAAAAAAAACTAAAGGACTAAGGACTGCTTAGTAAGCAAATACAACTAAGCAGATTTTCCATGCTAAAAATCACTACAAAGATATGGAGATCTTTCCCCTGGGAATATATTAAAACTGCTCTTTAAACATAATATGAACACAAGCTGGGGCATGTAATATACTTTACATTTATTAAACCTTAGTTGCTCGGGCCATGAACTTTAATAATGTGAATATTTTCTGGGTGACCTCAATTCCTTTTCCTAAGCAGCGTTTTCCCATAATTCTTAGTATTATAAATGCTATTTATGATAAAATATTTGATATGCTACTATTCTAGTCTTCTAATCTAGATACTTATTTCTAATAGCAGTGGAGGGAAATGTAATTAAACATTCTAACAGAGTTTATTTCCATTCCTTGATGAAATGCTCTCAGAAGTTTGCTACTAACTGAATTATTTGCCCAGTCACTTCTGCACAGGTATAAAAATGTTCAAAGAAAGTAAGCAAGTGACATCTAATTTATCACAGTCTTGTCAGTGTTCTTTGCCAATAGACTCTGCTATGAAACTCAGTACACTAAAAAATGCTCTTTTATGATGACAACAGGTTCAAAAAGAATCTCGAAGAGCTGTGTTAGTTAATAGTGTTTGTATTATTTTCCATTAAAATTTCATTAAAAACAAAAAACAACTAAATGTAAAAGAAAACTTTATGCATTTTTTATTGAATAATATGCCAATAGGTAGTAAAATAAGCATGGGTATAAGTGATGCCCATGAGAGTTCACAAGAATAATAAGTGGGGGCTTACATCTTATCAGTTCAAGTGAGTCTTATTCCATTTTATTTGATCATATCTTTGTAATATCAGAAGCAGAACACTTGATGATAAGCAAAAGCTCTGAGCCTCACACGTTGGGCACATTCTTCAGAATGCCCCCATTTTTCACTACCACTCACCAAAAATAAATAGCAGAATGGGGTACAGTTATGACAACAAAAACTGCAGTAACATTCTACATTTCACAGATCTTACCAACATTTTAATGAAATAACCTCTTATGATCTGCTGAACAAGGTTGATACAAAGGTTTTTAATCTGTCTCACAATGACAAGGATTGTGAGTGGATACCTATGACCTTGAGAAATGAAATGCTGAGCCACCCCAAAAGACAGTGGCAAGGGACAAAACTCATGTCTAAATGACCAGTTCATGGCCACCTGAAATTTGACAGAACTGATTCAAATCGGGATATTTACTCTGGAGCTAAGTACACTGTAAAAGCCTTGGGTCTCTATCTAACATGTGAAGTTTAAACAACATGGTGACTATAGTTAATAATACTGTATTGTATGTCTGAAAAATGCTAAGATAATAGACCTTAAAAGTTCTCATCACAAGAGAAAAAATTGTTATGTGTGGTGATGCAGGTTAACTAGACTTACTGTTGTGATCATTCCACAATATATGCAAATATCAAATTAAAATGTACACCTGAAACTAAAATAATCTTATGTGTCAATAATATCTCAATTTTTTTTAATATGTGAAATTTGAGAAAGGTAAAAAGGAAATTAAGGGGTAGTCTCCAAACCACTGGCTAGAATGTAACTTATACGCAAGAGGCTGTTGTCCATCATGTGCCCATATAAAGATTTATAATCTCATGAGAACAGAAAAACATCCTGAATGGACCATAGAGCTTGTGGTCAATATTAGTAACATTGCTTTTGTTTGCTTGTTTGTTTGTTTGTTTTTCAGTTAAAAAAAGAACCAGCATTTAGTTCCCAGTGACTGGACTCTGCTGTCGAGGAAATATATACAGCATCACGCAGCTTGGTATAAAAAAGGTTAGGCAGAAAAATATAAAATCAATTACAGGTAGCAACTCCACATTTCTAGCAATAAAGTACCAAGAGAGCAAAATTAAATTACTTTAAAAAGATGCACATGAGAGGGCTGGGCAGGGAGGGTGCCTTGATAGTGGAGAAAATAAGACATAGGAGGTGGAATACTAGAAGGAAGAGTTCCTTGCTAAATCCTGGACAAAGGAGTGGGTAATATACTAGCATCATTGAAACAGGTCTGAACAATAGACATAATGGACCAAAGAAGTCACAATAAGGACACATTATCTCATAGTACAACCTTAATTTTAACCCCAAACCAGTCATATTTTCAGAAGATTTCCAAAATTAGAAGTCTAGTGAACTAATGTTTACCTCATTGACTAAGTATGAAGACTCAAAGGAACATTTGAAATTATTAAAATGGGTATTAATTCCTATATCCAGAAACTTATCTATCTCATATTAGCCCTAGAGATGAGGGACAAATTTTATTAATCTAATTACTGATGTTCAGGAAGCAATTGTATCCATGACATAACATCCTAATGCAATCTTAAAGCCCTGGAAAATATACTTGATAAAGATCCAAACTACTTCCTGTCTAAGAGGACAGACTATAATGAATACTTTAGACAAGATCCAAAATGCTAATTCTAGGAGTTTTCTAAGATGCTAAAAAACATTCTGATATTCCTTTTAGATCCAGGGCATGTAACTGTGAACCCTACAGGAAAAGCCCTTAAACATGATTATGAATGTGATATTTAGGTCAATAGTCACAAATTTGGAATTGAATGATACAATCAGGTCTGGGAAGGGAAGATGTATATAAGCTTTCTGCACCCTGGAATTTATATTTGGCATCACGTTTGTAGGGAATTTAGACACTCCTGGCTGGTAGTATGATCATTCAGAAAATATGAACCATAGATCCTAGCACAGATTTGAGATCTGATGACTGTACTACCATGGGTTGCAACTGGGTAAACAACCCAGCATGTTTAAGAGTGTCAGAAATACTTTTTAATGTCTCATCAATACTTAAAGGCAATATCAAGCAAGTTATATATCGAGGGAAAAAAATCTAATTTTGACCCTCTCTCAGTGTGTATATTGTAATAATAATTGAATTCAAACTTGGCACATGCAATTTTTAATTCAAATTTCCTTATAGAAATAGTTCCACAATGACTCCTAAGGTGACAAATGATCCGCTTCATCTTTTATTATCATACAATCAATCAAATTCAGTTAAAACATTAAGGAATTCCAAGGGAGAAAAAAAAGGTTGTTCTGTGCCATAACCACTGCTTTTAACATCTAGGCAGATCAATAAAGCAACCATATAGGACATTATCAACTCACTATGAACTACTGGCATATAGGTCAGGTATTCTCAATATTACAAAGGAGTATTAGGCATTATTATAACTTGGAAAAGTCATAACCCCAGCCTTAGGCAGGCTCTACACAATCTTGAATTTGGCAAATGCATCATTTTCAATACCAGTGTACCAGGTGTACAAGCCCAAGTTTTATTGGTATGATAGTGACAGCAATCTCCCTTCTTTGTCTTAAATCAAAATGATATTAACACTCTGTTTCTGTGCTATAATTTATTTGGAAGGAATCCAAACTGGACCATTGATTAAATTCTACTAGTTGCCAACCTGATGTATTAAATCAATGATATAATATTAATCAGGTTAACTGGAAATATTGAAATTAATATTCTAAATTTCCTTTTGCTGTATATATTGGAGAAGTATGACTTATAAACACAAATAAATCCAAAGCATCCAACCAGTGACAAACTCATTAGGGTCCCAATATATGTTTAAATATCTGACAGTACACCTAGCCCCAAATGTCTCTTTGGATAAGTTAGACAGATCATGCAATCAGAGAATTCTATTTATATGATTATACTGGTTCACAAGCAATGCAAATTAACATAGTGGAACACAGAGCAGGAAGAATTCAGCATAAGGTCAATTTGAAGTTGGGCATATATTTCTTGGCGTGTCCAAGTAGATGAGCATGCCAGTGTGTCACGTCTTTGGCAGACCCTTAAGAGAATTAAAAATAATACTTTCTAAAATTAGGGATGGAAAGAATGGCCATTTTAATTAAAATGTATCTGTAACAGATACATAAAGGTAAACATAAGACTCCATAAACTAGCAGTGACTAGAACAGCTCATTATGAAATGCGTGATATACTATACTAAAGCTAACAATAATAGGACAAGCTGAATAGCATACAATGGTAAACTGGGAAACACATACCTTGCACAGGGCTTCACTTGGTGCCACTTTCATCAAGGTCCTTTGTCAGTTGATTGCATGGAGTAAGAAGATGAGCTAGCCTGGTCTCTTCCAGCATATTTGAAGGGAGATTGCTAGTGACTATTAAAATTTCAGTATTACCTAATCTTTGTCCCTAATAAACAAATGAGACCTAATTAAACTTGATAACTTTTGCATAGTAAACAAAACCATCAGCAAAACAGAAAGAGCCTACTGAATGGGACAAAATATTTGGAAATGATATGACTGATAAGGGGTTAACATCCAAAATATATAAACAGGTCATACAACTTATCATCAAAAAAACAAACAACCTGATTAAAAAATGGGCAGAAGACCTGAACAGACATTTTTCCAAAGAAGAAATTCAGATGACCAACAGGCATATGAAAAGATGCTCAACACTACTAATCATCAGGGAAATGCAAATTAAAAGCACAATGAGATATCACCTCACAAAGAACACAGATAATAAGTGTTGGTGAGAATGTGGAGAAAAGGGAACTCTGGTACACTGTTGGTGAGAATGTAAATTAGTACAGCCACTGTGGAAAACAGTATGGAGTTTTCTCAAAAAAACTAAACTACAATATGACCCAGCAATTCCACTCCTTGGTACATATCTGAAAAAACAAAAACACTAATTCAAAAAACTACATGCACCCCAATGTTCATAGTGGCATTGTTTACAATTGCCAAGATATAGAAGCAACCTAAGTAAGATAATTCCTAAGCAACTAAATCTACAATGTCCAGTATCTGGTTAACATCCAAAATATATAAACAGGTCATACAACTTATCATCAAAAAAACAAACAACATGATTAAAAAATGGGCAGAAGACCTGAACAGACATTTTTCCAAAGAAGAAATTCAGATGACCAACAGGCATATGAAAAGATGCTCAACACTACTAATCATCAGGGAAATGCAAATTAAAAGCACAATGAGATATCACCTCACAAAGAACACAGATAATAAGTGTTGGTGAGAATGTGGAGAAAAGGGAACTCTGGTACACTGTTGGTGAGAATGTAAATTAGTACAGCCACTGTGGAAAACAGTATGGAGTTTTCTCAAAAAAACTAAACTACAATATGACCCAGCAATTCCACTCCTTGGTACATATCTGAAAAAACAAAAACACTAATTCAAAAAACTACATGCACCCCAATGTTCATAGTGGCATTGTTTACAATTGCCAAGATATAGAAGCAACCTAAGTGTCCAACAACAGATGAATGGATAAAGAAGATGTGAAGATGTGGTATATATATATATATATATATATATATATATATATATATATGTACGTGCATATATATATATAATGAAATACTACTCAGCCATAAAAAATGAATGAAATTTAGCCATTTGCAACAACATGGATAGAATTGGGGGGTTATAATGCTAAGTGAAATAAATCAGACAGAGAAAGACAAATACTGTATGATATCACTTATATGTGGAATTTAAAAATACAACAAACCAGTGAATATAACACAAAAGAAGCAGACTCACAGATATAGAGAACAAACAAATGGTTACCAGTGTGGAGAGGGAAGTGGGAGGGGCAATATAGAGGTAGGAGATTAAGAAGCAGAAACTATTGTGTGTAAAATAAGCTACAAGGATATATTGTATAACATAGGGAATATAACCAATATTTGATAATAACTATAAATGGAGAAAAACCTTTAAAAATTGTGAATCACTGTACTGTACACCTGTAACTTTCATAATATTGTAGATCAACTATACTTCAATTTTAAAAAGCATGTTAAAAAAAAACTTTAGTATTACCTAATCTTTGTTGAAAAGATTGGACATTATTGATTGTTGGTGTCAGATATTTTGTAAAAGTGCAAAAATTAAAATAATTTTTATTCTGTGCTGAATATTATAATCTTGAAGACAAGGAAGGACCATTGGAGCTTATACTAACAAGAAATGCTGCAATTTTATTTATGTGATTAAACATCATTTAAGTTAGAAGATTAAAGGCATTTTTTAATCTGTACCCACACTCCTCAACTCACTTCTACTCGATCCTCTTCAGTATTCATAATCATACATTATTCTGCTTTCAATAAAATATGATTATAAAAGAATATCAAAATTCTCAGTGAAGGGCCAAATCCCCAGTAAGATGCATCCCAATCTACAGAAGACAGGTATGTTGATATACCTCTCTTGGATGATTTTGTCCTGTGCTCATGATTAGTGGACTTTATGACACTTGAGAATTTTTCAAGATGTTACTGTTACTCAAAATATGAAAAAGAAAAGTTATTTAGTAAGAATGCTGGCATACCAACCACTGATTAGTAAGCAATTGTGAGGCAAGCCCCTTTAGGATGACTTAAAAGTTTAGTTAGGCCAGTATGTGTCTTCTTGAAAGGAAGTTGGTAGGACTATTGCTATTGCTCTAGCATTAGCCACCAGATCAGGGTTTGGAATGGATGCCATCACCACTGAACCTTAGAAGCAGCAAGAGTTGAAACTGTAAAAATGTTTTAAGTAGAATAAAACTTGACAGATGCCTTTAAGCTATTCTGATCTCTCAACTATAGTAGCAAATTGACTTTGCAGACAATTGAATGCATGAACTAATCCTCCAATGTAGGACAAAATACCCATGGGTCTGATTTTGTTTTATGTTGTGTGCTACCAAGAAGCAAAAATATGTTGATGAGAGAGAACAGCAATAGTTTGGAGGTGGCAACAAAGTAGAAGAAAGACACTAAATTGTACTCTCCATTAGTGAGCACAAGGTCCATGTGGTTAGTGGGAGAAAAAAAACCAGCAGCTAATTGGAGAAGTGCAAAGGAAGTATCGTTCTCAAAGGACAACCGACATTAAGGCAGAGGGATAAAGAGACTGAGAAAATGATTTAAGCTGTAACCAACAGAAAAAAAAAATCTTGTAGAGAATCAGTACTTTTAGTCAGTGAAAGGCTTCGTGAGTGGGAGAGTTGGATATCTGGGTCAGACATCTAGGTTAGAAATTAAATACAAGGTAGGGAACATGGCAGCTATGGGACAAGTGATTCTCAAATTTTAAGCAGCATGCAGTCACCTGGGAAGTTTGCTGAAGTGCACATTCTAGTTCTGGAGGTCGGGAGCAGCTCCAAGATTTTGTATTTCCTATAAATCCCTCACATGATGCCAGTGCTGCTGGTTTGTGGAAAATGATTTTGGGAGCAAGGCTATTGGCCAAATGACTCATAGGCTTACACAGTGGGGAAAAAAAGCAGGAATGAAGAGGATAGTTGCATCTTTCCTTTGAGGAAGGTGAGTATTAAGCTTAGTGGTTAGCAGACTAATCTCAAACTGCCAGGACAGATGCAGGATTCATACTATCACTCACTCTCCAAATGATTTGTGAACTGCTTAAGGGGAGAAATCATGCAGAATTTTAAAACTTTTTATTAACTTCAAGAATGTCTGCTTGATTCAATGACGTTTCCAAATAAATACTTCTTTGATTAATTCATTAGTATGTGCTTTTTATCTAAAAGGAAAATGTATTTGTTCATGGTGGATTGCATTAAATAATAAAGCAGTCACGGCATTTTTAAACAATTGTTAACTTATTCATTACTTTGAATTAATATCATGCCACTTTTAGTGATTTGGTTTCATTTTTATATTTGTTATAGCCACTTATCACAATTTTAATTATAACCAATTTAATTTAATGAATTTTCCAAATATACTTCATTATTATGCAACACAGAAATAGCCCTCAAGATAAATTATACATGGAAGTGGTTTAATATATAATCTCACATTTCAAAATATCTGTATATGTGTAGTTATCATGAGTCAATCTGTATATAACAGTTGTTTTTCTTATATAAATTCATATAACAATTTCTCTATACAGAATTTCTAGTAAATATAATTACTGATAATATTGAATAATTTTCTAAGTCAAATAAAATATGCATTAAATTATCCACAAATAAGTGTTAAATTATATATTGCTTGATCCAATATCTTTTCTTTTGTCCTATTTGTTTGGTGGGATTATATTCAATTCTATTTAATTAAGCACATTTTTATAAAGAATTTTTTGATGTGGACCATTTTTACAGTCTTTATTGAATTTGTTACAATATTGCTTCTGTTTTATGTTTTGGTTTTTTGGCTGTGAGGCATGTGGGATCTTAGCTCCCCAACCAGGGATCGAACCCACACCCCCTGCACTGGAAGGCAAAGTCTTAACCACTGGACCACCAGGGAAGTCCTCTTGATTAAGCAAATATTTACTGCACAATATTTTATCGCTAATGCATTACATATTATGCTCTGGGGACCATATGGTGAATTACAGTTCATGATGTTATTCACATTAGAATCTTATGGAGGCATTGACCTCTCAGTGCTAGCTACAGTGCATAGCATTCTGTATAAGCAGTGTAACAGCAGAAGAAAGTGATGCAGAAGCACAGATAATTAACATGATTTCATTCATTACATCTGTCGAGTCTTCAAGATGAAATTTGTGCATTTGATCTGGACCTTTAAAATTAAATAAGAAAATTTATTACTCATGGTTCTAGACACCGGAAGTATGAAATCAGAGTGCCAGCATGGCCAGGTACTGGTGAGGTTCCACCCTCATTACCTAATTACTTCCCAAATTTCCCACCTCCAAATACATTAGATTGAGGTTAGGATTTCAACATATGAGTCTTTGGGTGACACAAACATTCAGTACATAGCAGTAAGCAAGACCAAAACTACGGAAATGTAGTGCAGGGAGTATTTTAGACTAGTAGCATGGTGGAACTCAAAGTGGGAGAGGTACCCAGAAAAGAAATTTGGAAGCACAAACAATGGCACATAGAGACAATATCAGTATGTCTTCTGAAAAGATGATAAATGTATCTTGTTTGGGTTAGTAATACACAAAAGAAAGTCAGAACTATTATACTGACCATGATTCTTTAATTACAATTATTATTAAAGTTTTATTCTGATATTTTCCATGTAATTATAATATCCACAACCACATGAATTTGAAAATACCAGGCAGAACTGAGTTTGAACTGAAGATTGACATGTCATATAAAACAGCCCTTATTTGCTTGATAGTATACTCATTCATCCACAAGAAGGGCTTATTATTGGTAGTGTCTTTTATATTCTAGCATCACTCTGTCATGTTAGGAGATGTAGCAATGCCAGTTGTTTCCATTTTGTTGGTTGCAGTGATGAACATGGAAATATGGGATTTTGGTGAGTCTGATTCTAATCATCCTCAACAGGGTAAAAGATGGAGCAGGTGGTCTTTTTAGGGCTGGGTCTGGTACAGAGAGTGACATGGTGTCAGAGCCCACTTGATTCAAAAGAGTGTGCAGTTTTTAAAATGGTGCAGTGTATATGGAACATAATGCTATATATGCTGAAAGGGGCAAAGGAAAAAGTTGAACAAGGTTATGAGTTTAGTTTCTCATTAAAGAATAGTTTCTCAAAGGAGGACTAGAAAATGTCAGGGGCAAAAGCTGACTGGGAAGCAACGATACTGAAGAGCTAGGGGATGTCACAGATTCTGGGGGAAGAGGGTAGTAGAACAGGGGAAAATTGTGAAATAGAATGATATCTTGGATAATACCTTAGCTGGGGGCTGAAATGATTGTACACAGCTGATTTTTATGCACTCTTTCAGAATAATAAGTAAAAGACTTGTCTACAGCTAATACAGTGATTATCAACTAAGACTTCATATTGAAGTCACCTGGGAAAACATCTAAGCAGCATTAATGACCCTGCCCTACTGCAGATCAATTGAATCAAAGTCTCAGAAGAGGACACTGTTATTTTTAAAAGCTCCCCAGATGACTCTCATATACAGCAGGATTAAAAAATACTGATCCAGGGCTTCCCTGGTGGCGCAGTGGTTGGGAGTCTGCCTGCCGATGCGAGGGACGTGGATTCGTGCCCCGGTCCGGGAGGATCCCACATGCCGTGGAGCGGCTGGGCCCGTGAGCCATGGCCGCTGAGCCTGCACGTCTGGAGCCTTTGTTCCGCAGCGGGAGGGGCCGCAGCAGTGAGAGGCCCGCGGACAGCCAACCGGGAGGATCCCACATGCCGTGGAGCGGCTGGGCCCGTGAGCCATGGCCGCTGAGCCTGCACGTCTGGAGCCTTTGTTCCGCAGCGGGAGAGGCCGCAGCAGTGAGAGGTCCGCGTACAGCCAAAAAAAAAAAAAAAAAAAAAAACTGATCCAATTGATTAAGAACGTGAACCAAAACCCAAAATTCTCAGGAGTTGTAGTTAAGAAATTCACCTCTACCCATGCATTAAATATGATGTTCCTAAAGACTGATTACTCTGTGGTAAAATGGTAACATTTTTCTAGAATAAATAAAGAACTCCAATTAATCAATTAGAAAAGAAATGCAGTGTAATAGAACATTGGATGATGGATATGACAGACTATTCAGAACTGAAAAAAAAGTGTCCAATAAAATTATTAAAAGATGATCAATCTCACTGATAATCAAGCCAATGACATTTTACACTAAAATATTTCATTTTCATACACCTGGCAAATTTTTGAGAGTTTAACTATGTCATGGTAAGAGTACGGGAAAAGTAAGTACACCTATAATGTTAGTTGGAATATAAATTGTTAAAAAAATTGGTGGAAAATTTGATAAATTATATTAAGTTAAATATGTGAATGCCATAAAAAAGACTGATTCTATTTCTGGAAAAATATCCTGTAGAAATATTTAACAGATTTGCCCAAGGTGTTCAATATAAGAATATGTGTCCCAGCATTAATTGTAATAGAGAAAATCTGGAAATAACCTAAGTCCTTATAAAATAAGGTATTAGAGATATATTTTGATATATTCATACAAATGAATTAAATAATTAAATGAAATAGTACATGTGTCAAAATAGATATATTTTACATACATGTAGGAGTGTTTGTGTGTGTGTAACTTTGGTAAATGACTTTGGGAGCCTTTATGTATGTATGTGTATATATATATACATATATATATAATTAATTCATGAGTGAGGTTTTGATATTGCAGAGGTTTTGATCTGTCAAGGGGTATAACAATGGTATCAAGAAAGTGATGGGAGATTGAAGTATATTTTGATACTTTATGTCTTGAAAAAAATTGAAGCAAATATTGAAAAATTAAGATTTCTTTTAACTTAAGTATCTTATACTATTATTTTCTACGTTTGGGATGTGCATAATTAAGTGCACTTCTAAAAACTAATTTTGGACAGTTCCTGGAGGAAATTAATGATCAATACTATTTTCCTTATTGCAGCTGTATCCTGTGGGTTCAGTATAACTATTCTGTGTGGGGGAGCCTGGCAACATTAATGTTAAGTTATGCAGATGCCACAGAATGTTGGGATTTTCTGTTTCCCTTAAGTTTCTGTGATCTATGCTGAAATGGAATTAAATGGGTATTCCCATTAAAACTTAAGCTCCTCAGGGTGGGGATTTTTGTCTGTATCATCAGTAATATCTTAACATTTCCTGGCTCATAATTGCTCCTCAAATATTTTCTGAATTAAGAAAGCCTTTTAGATCATGGTATTTTAATCCCAAGGTCAGGGATCATTAAATATGATTCTACACAAGTTGTTTTGAATAATAAAGGAGACATTCATAAATAAAATAAAGTCCAGCCTAAAGTGTTTGCTATAGCAAGTTTCTTGATGACAAATTATAATGTCACTTTATTTTTAGCTCCCACAGAAGTCTAGGTCATCACTGATGAATGAACAATGAATGGTATTAGCATGATGATAAGGATATCCTTAGACGGCCAAAGCTCCTCCAGACTACTTGACAATAAGCTGCTTGTTCTGGTTTGCATCTCAACGAGCAGAAGTGGACTGCCCTGCTTTCACTATAACTATACTTCACTAAGGTAAATAAAATAAGAGATATTTAAAATAATCCTATAACAAATTCTCTGCTGTGTTTAAAGTTATATGAATGTGGCCAAGAAATTTTTTAGTATTTTCTATGAGTAAGACACGCTAAACTCCAGAAGAAATTCTGTGATGGAATGTATAATACCAGCCTTGTTCACAGACGAGAATAGACGAGGTCACCCTTTGGTGTCCAGACCTTTCCCTGAGATTCTCAAATCAATAGCAGCATTGATATTCTATTTAAAAATATGCTCGAATAAAGGGAGGAGACAGAGAAGATGGCGGAAGAGTAAGACGTGGAGATCACCTTCCTCCCCACAGATACATCAGAAATACATCTACACATGGAACTGCTCCTATGGAACACCCACTGAACGCTGGTAGAAGACCTCAGACCTTTCAAAAGGCAAGAAACTCCCCACGTACTTGAGTAGGGCAAAAGAAAAAAGAATAAACAGAGGCAAAAGAATAGGGATGGGACCTGCACCAGTGGGAGGGAGCTGAGAAGGAGGAAAGGTTTCCACACACTAGAAGTCCCTTCGCGGGGGGAGACTGTGGGTGGTGGAGGCGGGGAGCTTCGGAGCCGCGGAGGAGAGCGCAGTAACAGGGTGCGGAGGGCACAGTGGAGAGATTCCCGCAGAGGATCAGTGCCAACCAGCACTCACCAGCCCAAGAGGATTGTCTGCTCACCCGCCGGGGCGGGCGGGGCTGGGAGCTGAGGCTCAGGCTTCGGTGGGAAGCCAGGAGAGGACTGGAGTTGGCGGCGTGAACACAGCCTGAAGGGGTTAGTGCGCCACGGCTGGCCGGGAGGGAGTCCGGGAGAAGTCTGGACCTGCCGAAGAGACAGGAGACTTTTTCTTGCCTCTTTGTTTCCTGGGGCGTGAGGAGAGGGGATTAAGCGCGCCGCTTAAAGGAGCTCCAGAGACGGGCGCGAGCCGCGGCTATCAGCAC
>NC_041221.1:37416988-37417743 GCF_002837175.3 Physeter macrocephalus | reverse complement strand
GTCCTGTTTTTTTTTTTTTTTTTTTTTTTTTACTTTTTAAATTTTTTCTTCTTAATAATTATTTTTTATTTTAATAACTTTATTTTATTTTATCCTCTGTCTTTCTTTCTTTCCTTCTTTCTTTCTTTCTATTTTTTCTCCCTTTCATTCTGAGCTGTGTGGAGTAAAGGCTCCTGGTGCTCCAGCCAGGCATCAGGGCTGTGTCTCTGAGGTGAGAGAGCCAACTTCAGGACACTGGTCCACAAGAGATCTCCCAGCTCCACGTAATATCAAATGGTGAAAATCTCCCAGAGATCTCCATCTCAACACCAAGACCCAGCTTCACGCAACAACCAGCAAGCTACAGTGCTGGACACCCTATGCCAAACAACTAGCAAGACAGGAACACAGCCCCATCCATTACCAGAGAGGCTTCCTAAAATCATAGGGCTACAGACACCCCAAAATACACCACCAGACGTGCACTACCCACCAGAGAGACAAGATCCAGCCTCATCCACCAGAACACAGGCACTAGTCCCCTCAATCAGGAAACCTACTCAACCCACTGAACCAACCTTAGCCACTGGTGACAGACACCAAAAACAACGGGAACTATGAACCTGAAGCCTGCGAAAAGGAGACCCCAAACACAGTAAGATAAGCAAAATGAAAAGACAGAAAAACACACAGCAGATGAAGGAGCAAGGTAAAAACCCACCAGACCTAACAAATGAAGAGGAAATAGGCAGTCTACCTGAAAAAGAATTCAGAAT
>NC_041221.1:37414318-37414615 GCF_002837175.3 Physeter macrocephalus | reverse complement strand
AAAAAGAAATGAAGGAAATGATAGCAAAGATCAATAAAACTAAAAGCTGGTTTTTGAGAAGATAAAAAAAAAAAAATAAACCATTAGCCAGACTCATCTAGATTAAAAGGGAGAAGACTCAAATCAATAGAATTAGAAATGAAAAAGGAGAAGTAACAACTGACTGCAGAAATACAAAAGATTATGAGAGATTACTACAAGCAACTCTATGCCTATAAAATGGACAACCTGGAAGAAATGGACAAATTCTTAGAAAGGTATAACCTTCCAAGACTGAACCAGGAAAAAATAGAAAAT
>NC_041221.1:37412314-37413526 GCF_002837175.3 Physeter macrocephalus | reverse complement strand
ACTCTTTGCAGATGACATGATACTATACACAGAGAATCCTAAAGATGCTACCAGAAAACTACTAGAGCTAATGAATGAATTTGGTAAAGTAGCAGGTTATAAAATTAATGCATAGAAATCTCTGGCATTCTTATACACTAATGATGAAAACTCAGACAGTGAAATTAAGAAAACACTCCCATTTACCACTGCAACAAAAAGAATAAAATATCAAGGAATTAACCTACCTAAGGAGACAAAAGACCTGTATGCAGAAAATTATAAGACACTGATGAAAGAAATTAAAGATGATACAAATAGGTGGAGAAATATACCATGTTCTTGGATTGGACGAATCAACATTGTGAAAATGACTCTACTACCCAAAGCAATCTACAGATTCAATGCAATCCCTATCAAACTACCACTGGCATTTTTTACAGAACTAGAACAAAAAATTTCACAATTTGTATGGAAACACAAAAGACCCCGAATAGCCAAAGCAATCTTGAGAACAAAAAATGGAGCTGGAGGAATCAGGCTCCCTGACTTCAGACTATACTACAAGGCTACAGTAATCAAGACAGTATGGTACTGGCACAAAAACAGAAATATAGATCAATGGAACAGGATAGAAAGCCCAGAGATAAACCCACACACATATGGTCACCTTATCTTTGATAAAGGAGGGAAGGATATACAGTGGAGAAAAGACAGCCTCTTCAATAAGTGGTGCTGGGAAAACTGGACAGCTACATGTAAAAGTATGAAATTAGAACAATCCCTAACACCACACACAAGAATAAACTCAAAATGGGTTAAAGACCTAAATGTAAGGCCAGACACTATCAAACTCTTAGAGGAAAACATAGGCAGAACACTCTATGACATAAATCACAGCAAGATCTTTTTTGACCCACATCCTAGAGAAATGGAAATAAAAACAAAAATAAAGAAATGCGCCCTAATGAAACGTACAAGCTTTTGCACAGCAAAGGATACCATAAACAAGACCAAAAGACAACCCTCAGAATGGGAGAAAATAGTTGCAAATGAAGCAACTGACAAAGGATTAATCTCCAAAATTTATAAGCAACTCATGCAGCTCAATAACAAAAAAACAAACAACCCAATCCCAAAAAATGGGCAGAAGACCTAAATAGACATTTCTCCAAAGAAGATATACAGATTGCCAACAAACACATGAAACAATGCTCAACATCATTAATCATT
>NC_041221.1:37411694-37412099 GCF_002837175.3 Physeter macrocephalus | reverse complement strand
TGGAGAACAGTATGGAGGTTCCTTAAAAAACTACAAATAGAACTACCATACGACCCAGCAGTCGCACTACTGGGCATATACCCTGAGAAAACCATAATTCAAAAAGAGTCATATAACACTATTTACAATAGCCAGAACATGGAAGCAACCTAAGTGTCCATCAACAGATGAATGGATAAAGAAGATGTGGCACATATATACAATGGAATATTACTCAGCAATAAAACGAAATGAAACTGAGTTATTTGTAGTGAGGTGGATGGACCTGGAGTCTATCATACAGAGTGAAGTAAGTCAGAAGGAGAAAAACAAATACCGTATGATAACAAATATATATGGAATCTAAGAAAAAAAAATAATGTCATGAAGAGCCTAGGGGTAGGATGGGAATAAAACACAGACCTA
>NC_041221.1:37410904-37411649 GCF_002837175.3 Physeter macrocephalus | reverse complement strand
TTAAATTTTTTCTTCTTAATAATTATTTTTTATTTTAATAACTTTATTTTATTTTATCCTCTGTCTTTCTTTCTTTCCTTCTTTCTTTCTTTCTATTTTTTCTCCCTTTCATTCTGAGCTGTGTGGAGTAAAGGCTCCTGGTGCTCCAGCCAGGCATCAGGGCTGTGTCTCTGAGGTGAGAGAGCCAACTTCAGGACACTGGTCCACAAGAGATCTCCCAGCTCCACGTAATATCAAATGGTGAAAATCTCCCAGAGATCTCCATCTCAACACCAAGACCCAGCTTCACGCAACAACCAGCAAGCTACAGTGCTGGACACCCTATGCCAAACAACTAGCAAGACAGGAACACAGCCCCATCCATTACCAGAGAGGCTTCCTAAAATCATAGGGCTACAGACACCCCAAAATACACCACCAGACGTGCACTACCCACCAGAGAGACAAGATCCAGCCTCATCCACCAGAACACAGGCACTAGTCCCCTCAATCAGGAAACCTACTCAACCCACTGAACCAACCTTAGCCACTGGTGACAGACACCAAAAACAACGGGAACTATGAACCTGAAGCCTGCGAAAAGGAGACCCCAAACACAGTAAGATAAGCAAAATGAAAAGACAGAAAAACACACAGCAGATGAAGGAGCAAGGTAAAAACCCACCAGACCTAACAAATGAAGAGGAAATAGGCAGTCTACCTGAAAAAGAATTCAGAATAATGATAGTAAAGATGATCCAAAATC
>NC_041221.1:37392530-37407767 GCF_002837175.3 Physeter macrocephalus | reverse complement strand
TGGAGAACAGTATGGAGGTTCCTTAAAAAACTACAAATAGAACTACCATACGACCCAGCAGTCGCACTACTGGGCATATACCCTGAGAAAACCATAATTCAAAAAGAGTCATATAACACTATTTACAATAGCCAGAACATGGAAGCAACCTAAGTGTCCATCAACAGATGAATGGATAAAGAAGATGTGGCACATATATACAATGGAATATTACTCAGCAATAAAACGAAATGAAACTGAGTTATTTGTAGTGAGGTGGATGGACCTGGAGTCTATCATACAGAGTGAAGTAAGTCAGAAGGAGAAAAACAAATACCGTATGATAACAAATATATATGGAATCTAAGAAAAAAAAATAATGTCATGAAGAGCCTAGGGGTAGGATGGGAATAAAACACAGACCTATTAGAGCATGGCCTTGAGGATATGGGGAGGGGTAAAGATAAGCTGTGACAAAGTGAGAGAGTGGCATGGACATATATACACTACCAAACGTAGGGTGGATGGTTAGTGGGAAGCAGCCACATGGCACAGGGAGATCAGCTAGGTGGTTTGTGACCACCTAGAGGGGTGGGATAGGGAGGGTGGGAGGGAGGGAGATTCAAGACGGAAGAGATATGGGAACATATGTATATGTATAACTGATTCACTTTGTTGTAAAGCAGAAGCTAACACTCCATTGTAAAGCAATTATACTCCAATATAGATGTTAAAAAAATAATAATAATAAATGGAAAATAACAAGTGTTGACAAGGAAAACAAAGAAAAAATGCTCAAAAAGAAATCAATCGATTGGATAAAAATGTAATCTTATCATCTAAAAGGGGACACTAAAATTAATGAAAATTATGTAATTTTTGAAATATTTATTTTTCAGCCAGAAAAAGATTTTTATATCGGTTAACTTAGAACCTTTCAAAAATTAGTTTAAAATATCAAATTATTTCTGAAAAAGTATATCCATATACATTAAAATAAAAATATATTGATATCTGGACATCAAGAAATAATATATAGAAATGTTATTCTCATACATATTCCCATATTTTAATCAATTTCTTAACTGTAATTGTCTCTAAGGCCATGTCACTGATACTCTTCTGAATAAAATCTTTTTTTCTCAACATGATCTTTTAAGATTTTTTCACAAAACTTTTGTGGTCTGCTTCAAAGTTGAATTTTATGATTAGTTTATTTGAAAATATCTATACTTTAAACTGAATCTTCTATTTGGACCATGATTTTTCTATTGAGATAATGTTCTGAACCACTTCTACATTCTTTCTAGCTCTCTGTCTCTCTTTCCCAGTTTCTCTCTTCAGACGTAACAATACTGAGTTTTGTGCTTTGTTGAAATGCTTGCTCTAGCTGTCCCCAAGCCATGTGAGTCCTAGACTAGCAGTCTCTTATAAACCCGACTACAACACATATTGGAAGAAACCTTACTTAGAACACAGGGTCTCTGAACACTTTCTGCTCCTCTTGCTTTGGGTTTAGTGAACAGTCACTAAGACCCCAGCCTGAAACACTGAGGAAGAGAGAGAAGCCTCAGCAATTCTGTCATTCATTCACACTAAGTGAAAGGTCATGGAGGGGTCTGTGAAAGCATTGCATTGGGTTTGAAGAAGCAGGTATGAATTTAACAGTCTGGGTTTCAATAATGAAATCATATTTACTTTCCTTTTGTAGGTGTCAATGTGTTTGTTCATTCTCCCTAAAGAGTCTTCTCTTTGGATTTATAATTTTTTGCCTTGGATTTAAATAGATCTAACCATATACCTGGTCTCTTGTATTTATTTCTTACCATTCTTGTTTTATTTCACTCCAAAGGGCTAATATCTGTTTCTGGGGATAAAAGCTTTATTCATCTGGTATCAAAAAATAGCACGACCCAAATGGTTTCCTGCAAACTTCAGCATGTTCTAATCTCCGGGATCAAACCTTTTGGCTATCCAATGCTGCTGAACATTGTTGATTTGAATTGATGTCAGCTCTCTAGACATGGGGACTTGTATTTCTAGTACCTCCAGGGAGACCTAAGCCCATGTGCACTGGCCATCCTGTATTCAGTCCTTCTATTCAGCCTAGTTGGTTTTTTTTTTTTTTTTCCCATATACTCAGCAGTTTTATTTGAAGAACATCGTATGGACATATGAACTTTACCCCTACAAGACAATGCTCTGTTTTGTTCCCATCTTAACGTCTGCATTTCATACACTTGCATGGAACTTTCTGCTAGTAGAAAGTCATGCAAAATTAAAAAAAAACGAAGTGTCATGGGTATACTGTCATGTGGCATTTCAAGTAACAGCTTGATTGTTCCAATTTGTGATCACTAAATTCCTTGAACAGTTCTGTGATTATAGTAGGAAGTTAATACGCATCTATTTATCTTGACTAACTGCTGATTCGTATATGCTTTTATGACCACGTATTTTGGGGCTTATATATTGTGCTGGATTGTCTGTAATTAACTAAATACTGCCTTCGTTTCTTTCCAACACAGGAAACTATATTTGTAAAAATCGCTTTCTAATACGGTCGGGGTTAGAATTTTCTTCTATGGTCCAGGATTAGAATTTGCCATTAGAGGCAAATTTGGAAGGCTGAAGGGAAGAGGAAAGCATTTGTCTCTGGAGACTGTTGTGTTAAAAGGCAATGGCATCAGGCTTACAACAATTTTCCACTTTGCAGTCCTTTTCTACTTTGGAGAGACTTTACAGACTTCCCCTTAAACTTCTTTGAAAAGTCTTGATACACTTTGTCAAGTTCATTTCCTCTTCCTGCTCCAGTGCTCCAATGCTCAGATCTACCTGCTGCCTTCATTCTCCCAGCTCCTCCACATCCACGGATGCCCTCATTCCTAATCTGGACCATGTGTCCCCTCATGTTTGCAGTGGCTCTGTTTTCCTGACCAAACCCCAAATGACCATATGTTCATGGTGCCTCTCCTTGTGAGTGGACTTGAATCCTCTTTATTCCAAGTGTTCTGATTGTTTGGCAAAGTTTGGATTTCTGTTGGTAATCTAATTGACAGAGGTTTGTGTGCTTTTCCTCCTCAAAGACCTGGATAACTAATTAATAACAACTCCATCAAAGACATTTCAATAAATTTTAAATATGTTCTCTGTTATATATTACCAGCCACTGGATACGAACATCTGTGAACAGGTATTTATCAAAAATATTAGTCCCTTCTTAAATTATAAACTGTGAATAACTTTTAAATATCAAACTCTATGGGATTCTAACTGGAACAAAATTCTGATTTTCTTCTAAACAGAGAGCTTTTATTTAACACACATTTATTGAGTTTTGTATGTGCGTTGGGCTGGGGGGCTAGTATTGCAACAAAATACTGTGAATATACAAATATATTATTGATTTTGATTCTACTCTTTAAGGTTATCATTTATTTAGTGAAGTAATTTGTGAATAAATATTATAATTCAAAAATACAAGTATTATTAGAGTAGAAGTTTTATTTTTAATTAATTATTTGTGTGCATGTGTGTGTACCTGTATTAGTCATTCACCGGAAAACAATATGAGTCACGCTCACCATACCAGGCCACCCTAGTGTGCTCTTTCACACTCTGACCCTAACTTGATCAAAAGAATAGTGAGTTAATGAGGTGTATATTTTTCAGCCTTTTAAAGTAGCAACATGTAAACGATTCTATTTATAGGACAATAATCCTATATATATGCTCTTGAAATAAAAAGAGTTGTGAAACAGTTAAAAATTTATCAGAATAAATACAGTTTTTCATAGATACTATAATTAAATTGCTGAGCATAAATGTTCTATTTTGTATTTGGAGCACTTAAAAAACTGAATAAAGTGTAGTCTTTCACAATTTACTCTGTTGTTAGGGGTTATCAACCAATAAATTCACCTAATGTTAATTTGGACTTTTGGTTGAAGTTTATTGCCCTTTTGATCAAATTTGGTTTGGAAGGGAAGGAAACTAATAGCAATAACATTAATTGGATAACTACTAATTATTGTGAAAAATGAAAATTACATTGTCTTCTTTTAACTTTGGAAGATTTGTGATATCAAATTACCCTAAAGAGCACATCTAAATGTGAGATTTCAAGAGAATGAACTTTTCCAACTGCTTAAAGTTTTCCAACAATCTTGGTGTGCTAATTATCTAATTAACTGGGATAGACAGTCCAATTAGAATTCTGAAGTTCACTGTGGAAGTATAATTATTTTTGTAATCATTAACTTGGCTTAATCACCTTTAACACTAGTTTTGTAGGTCCTCAACTAATTAGTTTTACTAGCTAATTACTGAATACAGAGAAATTTGATTTTCATTAAGATCTGATAATATCTATTATCTTCTGGGTAGGAATGTGAGGACATTGTGTACATGACACTAGATAAAGGTCACTAAAGGTCAACTTTTGTTGAGCTCAGACGTTCTATAATATAATTGATTTATAGGGACACATATAGACGCATAGAAAGTAGTCCATCATTAACTTCTAATAGAATCTTTGATTTTGTCTGCTTGTAAACTCCCCTTCCATATAAACTAAGTAATGTTGAAAAGGTCATTTTCAGTTGCAGCTTTAACTAAAATAAATTTTAAGTTAAATTCTTAGGGAAAAAATGATAAATGAGAAAAAATATATAATGGTTATTTTGGAAGTCAATACAACTTTTCCAATCCTATGTTTGTTTTTACTTTAAGTTTTTTTCATGTCAGTCCTTTATATCATTTTCCTATATTTATTATTCTTTATTTTTCCATTTTAAAGCCAATATGAAACATCTTTAACTTTTAACACCAGTTATAACAGTTCCTTTTATTCACTTTGAAAAGTCAGATCCTGAAAGTCATTTATGTTGGCAAATCATATTCATTACAAATTCTAGAACCAAGTTCAATAGATATTTGTTCCCTTTGGATTATTATTTTATTATTGGATATAATACACTGATTTCATCCCCAAAGATGAAACAAAATATTTACATATTTATGAAAAATAAGTAGATATCCCTGAAATTATGCATATGAATACCCAATGGCACATATGCTATAATTTAAATTTATAATGTTAAAATGTTGCCATCTGTATTACAAACAGCAAAAGACTAGCCTAAAATATCTCTAATGAGACTCATTTTTATGAAACTTTATTGTTGGTATATTAAAATATAAAATAATATTTATAAAGTGACCAAACCAATTGGAAATATAAAACTATATCACCTGTCCCTTTACCATCTTTGTTTTAACCAGAAAAAGAAGCCATATTTATGGAGGAGAGTTTAAGAAATACTGTATGTACTTACTAACATCAAACTGTAAGAAGTCAGAATAATTCAAAATCAACAACTTGTAGTGTAGAATACAAATAAGGACTAGAAATACTTAAACTACCATTGCCTGTAGACAACTCTTTCCCCATTTATTTTTCCCCCAGGAATGGAGATTGACACTCAGGAAAAATAAATAAATAAATACACAAACACTTTACTCGGGATCAAATGGCTCTAAGTCCTGGAAATTTGTGACAGTTCTCGATGAATCTTGCTACATTTCTGCTGTGTTATATTGCTTCTCACTCTCAGCAGCAACCCAGAGGACACAAGAAAAAAACATTGCCTCTTTCTTTAAGGAGAGTTGTCATCTTATTAGCAAAAGTAAATGCAGGAAAAATTGCCTGAATAAGTAATTGAGAAGGTGCACAAGCTATATTCATTAATTTAAGTGTTAGACTCACCAAACTGTTGGCAAATCATATAAATTATATGAAATTTACATATTTTGAGCAATCTTTCTGTTCTACATAGTACAATTTATCTTAATTCAGACTGAAATAATTTGAAGACTGGAAAATATATTGGAAATATGTTCCTACTTGGAATTAGTTCTTATATAGTTGCCCTCTATTATCTAATGTGAGATACAAAACAAAATACTCTTAAGTTATTGTGGGAACAAATAGGTAATAAGTAAAACAGGTAATATATGCCTATGGAACAGAATTTTGGAAAGATAGAAAGGTACACTGTGCATAGTAAGATTATGAACACTTCAGTTGCTCAGTCCTCCTGTTCTTCTCTCCAATGTCCACCAATCAACTTTAGCACTTAATTACTGTTCTTCCAGAGATATCTAAGCACATTTTATTTATTTAAAACATAGTAGCATAAATGCTCCATTTTGCTTATTGCTTTTTCACTTAAAAGTGTTTCATGTAAATAATTCTCAGTAGCTACAGAATATTCCTTTGGAATGTTTGTAGTTATTTAACATGTCCCTTACTGATGCATGCTTGACATTTTTCATGCTAGACATACCTTAGTTTTCTGCTTTAAAGAATATTTCACTAAATATTATTATACCTAGATCATGTCACTCATGTGCAAGTATATCAGTAGGAAAAATTCGATGTATGAATGGCTGCATCAAGGGGTGTGGTAGATTAATTGCTTTAATGGCTTTAATACTTCACCTTCTCTTGCCTCCATGCCCTTTGACAGGTGGCTTTCAAGTTAATGCTGATAAAGGAATGGAGTTTATTTCCCTCCCCCTTGATTCTGAGTTCAGGCTTGTAACAGGTTTGTGGACCAGTGCAATGCTGGAGAGCAGGATGCAAACGGAGGCTTGAAAGACACTTTTAAGACTGGGCTTGAGGGCTTCCCTGGTGGCGCAGCGGTTGCGCGTCCGCCTGCCGATGCAGGGGAACCGGGTTCGCGCCCCGGTCTGGGAGGATCCCACATGCCGCGGAGCGCTTGGTACCTCTGCCTTCACCACACTAGCCTGTTGGAGTGAGTCATATGGGAGACGCATGAAAGAGACAAGTAACTCCAGTCAACACATATCTGATCCCAGAAATGCAATGGAGCCCAGACAAAACCAACCTGCCTAAATCACTGATTCACAGTTTTGTGAGAGTTCAAAACTAATTGTATTTAAGCCAGTTGGGATGGTCTGTTATACAACATTATTATGGCAGTAGATAACGGATATAAATGCATGTGTTTTAAATTTTAATAGATAGTGTGTTAATAAGAAGAATGATACTAGATTTTACTGTAAACAGTAATGTAAGAGAGAGCAAAGCAGTATGCCATTAATTTGTTGTTCTTTGACAATCAGATAGATGATACATAGTAATCCTGTATAGTTTGTATTCCTCATATTAGAAAGCGAGATCTTTGTGCAAAATTAGAAATTAAAACATTGGCAATTCAACTGAAGAATGCTGTGAATACCTCCTGATTATATAACCTTCCTCCACTTGGCCTGATCACAATCTTAAAATCTGTATTTATTACATATAAATATAAATTATTCAGATAAACATATCAGATCTATTTCAGGTGTATTTTCTAGACATATCCATTCTCATTTTCTCTCAGTTTAAATCCCTGTACTCTTATGTTTTTGAGTGTCTCCTTATAATGTATATTAAAATTTTTTTATCAAAACAATCTCTAATTTAGGTGATAATTTTAGGCCAATAATCAGTATTTTGAATACAGATATATCTTGATGTATTTTAGCATCTTTGTGTACTTTCTAATTATCTATGTCCACTTTTTAATTTTTTGTCTTTTTTATTTATTAAAGTTTATTGTGTTACTTTTCCTCTACCATCTGGAACTAAACTTTTATTCTTTTAGTATTGATATTATGCATTTAAAAGAATTAAGTGCAATGCATTAATTTTACTGATGAAAAAACAGGATAATCTTTTAACTCAGATCAATCCTCTTGTGTCTTACATCTTAATATTACCTAGTATTTTCCTAAATCTGTTGAGTAAGAAAATAGTGTGTAAGAGGGAATTCCTCTCTCTATATATAGATGTATGTATATATAAAGTTGAATTTAAAGATTTCTAAAGTTTCTTTTCCCCTTAAGCTTAAATATTACTAATACTCAGGTGCTTAACATGAAACAGTGGAAAAAGAATGTTTTATTTTCACATAGTGATTTGTAGCATGACGGAACTAGGAAAAGTGTGACCTTTGGGTGACAAAAGACTTAAGTGAGTCTACTGTGAACACTATCTTATCTCCTAACCTCTCTGAGACACTTCATTGTTTTTGATAAGATTAACATTAGAGGATTTATAGAATATAAATATCTAATGCAGCACTTGTCATATTACTGGTTCCCATTACATTCCTTTCCCTTTGTCTTTTTATTTCCATAATACAGAGTGTTTAAACCTCAGTGCCTTCTTTTAATTTTACTTATTTCTCCTTTGGCTTCTGACACAGGTTAGAATAGGTAGGTAATTTACATGCTGGCACTTAATGATAAGCTATGTTAGTTCTGGGAGATATGACCTGAAAAATGTATCTAAGAAAGAACCTGATACTGCCTGGAAGAAGAATGGAACAGTTGAGAGCAGTTGGATAGAGCACAGCAGTGGGGCTCTCCAGCAGGTTTGCCTTCAGCTGATACTTAACATTTCTAAGCTTTAGTGTCTGTCTCTTTAACCCTCCTTCATTAGTCTTCTAAAATAATGCATACAAGTCCTCAATACATGATAGCCATCATTTTAGATATTACATTTAGATTAAACAATAGACTTTAGAGTAAAATATACCTATGTTAAAGTTTTGTGCTGAAACTCACTTTCTGTGTGAATTTTGGGGCTTTTACTTAGTTTCTCATCTGAGCATCTGAACTTGATTTTGCATCTTAACAGAAATAGGTGTTGGAATGTGACAAGTGCTGAAGATATATGTGTAGACATGTAATTGATTTAAATTACTTTCCGTAAACAGTGGTAGTATAAACTTAAAAAAAAAAAATGTTTCCAAAAAGGCAACAGTAAATGGATCACTATAGAAAAAATGGTGTTTCACTAAGTAAGATTTTTAACATGCTTTTGATATGAGATAAAATTTCATGTATATAGGAAATTGTATTGCAACTTATTGTTAACAAAGAATGAAGTAATTTGAAACATCTTTAATAAAAGTAAATGAAGCAATCAATTCAGGTCCTCTAATGTAATAAACCCAGTTCAAATTAAGTAGCTTCTAGTAGTTTCAATCATGTTATAGCTTTCCACCCCCATCTCTTATCTACATTTGCAAATTCTTACATTTGGTTAAATTAAAACATTCATCTAAACTTGTATTTCCTTTTAGTGTTAATTAATATTGCTCTGTGCTCTCTGGACTATTTTTTGGCTCAAAAGATTCTCATAATTTTTTATTGATCTTATGTACGCTATAGCTTTTCCTAATGTTTTCTACATCATAAATAGCAAAACAAGTTTATAGCACATATTATGAGTCATATATGCTTTCAAAATGCAAGGAAATCTTTGGAAGCAAAATAAGTTTGTGCAATATGAAGAAATAGAAATGATCTACCCAAATAAAAGGGCCATTACATTTTTCAGTTTTAGTTTTCTGTTTTGTTTTTTTTTTTTTCAAAACATTGTCCCTGGATACTTCAGATTCCCCCAGAGAAATTGCAAAATATCCTACTATTTGGAGCCCACTCAGTCTACTGAATCATAATTGCTTAGGCTAGAACTAGAGAATTTGAATTATTGAAAAATACTTCCCATCTGAATATGCACTATGCTAACACTTGAGAAGCATTATAAGAAAAAGGAATCAGCATTATAGGAATAAGAAATCAATAATACACAGATAAAGTTGATTTTTAAAATAATACATTGTAATATTTTATCTCAATTCATTTAAAAATTTGAAAATATATCATCAAAAAGCTCATTATATGTGTTTTAATGTATTAATAGTGACAATGACAATTTATATTTGTTGAGATAAGTGAGTTGCAATTATTGTCCTTATTTATGGACAAGATTGAAGACAGACTGATTAAATAATTAGACAAAGGGTGATGAAAATGGACTGGTTGAGCTACAATTAAAGAAGGCCCATGTTGTTAATCCCAATAAGAGTTTGTGTATATGGCTGTGCTTTAATCACTCTATTATATATTCCCCTGGCCGTTTGTATTACGTTGCATCAGGAGACATTTGTATTCTGAGACAGGAGATGTTGCTTATGTAGATAATAGAACACAGAATAGTATATTACAGGTGATCAAAAATGTAGAGTCAAATGGTTAATATAATATATATCAAAAAGAAAATTGGGGCTTCCTGGGGGGACCTTCAAGATGGCAGAGGAGTAAGACATGGAGATAACTTCCTCCCCACAAATACATCAAAAATACATCTACATGTGGAACAAATCCTACAGAACACCTACTGAAAGCTGGCAGAGGACCTCAGACTTCCCAAAAGGCAAGAAATTCCCCACATACCTGGCCTTATGGCTAACAGGGTCTTGGTGATCTGGCCGGGTAACAGGACAGCCTCTGAGGTGGGAGAGCCGACTTCAGGACATTGGCCCACCAGAGATATCCTGGCCCCACATAATATCAAATGGCCAAAGCTCTCACAGAGAACTCCATCTCAATGCTAAGACCCAGCTCCACTCAACGACCAGCAAGCTCCACTACTGGACACCCTATGCCAAACAACTAGGAAGACAGGAACACAACCCCACCTCATTAGCAGAGAGGCTGCCTAAAGTCATAATAAGGTCAGAGACACCCCAAAACACACCACTGGATGCGGTCCTGCCCACAAGAAAGACAAGATCCAGCCTCATCCACCTGAACACATGCACCAGTCCCCTCCACAAGGAAGCCGACATAACCCACTGAACCAACCTTAGCTCCTGGGGACAGACACCAAAAACAACAGGAACTACAAACCTGCAACCTGTGAAAAGGAGACCTCAAACACAGTAAGTAAAGCAAAATGAAAAGACAGAGAAATACACAGCAGATGAAGGAGCAAGGTAAAAACACACCAGACCAAACAAATGAAGAGGAAATAGGCAGTTTACCTGAAAAAGAATTCAGAGTAATGCTAGTAAAGATGATCCAAAAACTTGGAAATAGAGTGGAGAAAGTACAAGAAACGTGTAACAAGGACCTAGAAGAGAAGCAAACAATGATGAAAAACACAACAAAATGAAATTTAAAATTCTCTAGAAGGAATCAATAGCAGAATAACTGAGGCAGAAGAATGCATAAGTGACCTGGAAGATAAAATACTGGAAATAACTACCACAGAGCAGAATAAAGAAAACAGGATGACAAGTATCGAGCATAGTCTCAGAGA
The DNA here is from genome assembly GCF_002837175.3 of Physeter macrocephalus. Lineage (NCBI taxonomy): Eukaryota > Metazoa > Chordata > Mammalia > Artiodactyla > Physeteridae > Physeter > Physeter macrocephalus. Next base: position 37,396,603 of record NC_041221.1, on the reverse strand, counting down.
CCTCTGGGACAACATTAAACATACCAACATTCGAATTATAGGGGTCCCAGAAGAAGAAGAGAAAAAGAAATGGTCTGAGAAAATATTTGAAGAGATTATAGTTGAAAACTTCCCTAATATGGGAAAGGAAATAGTCAATCAAGTCCAGGAAGGGCAGAGAGTCCCATACAGGATAAATCCAAGGAGAAACACGCCAAGACACATATTAATCAAACTATCAAAAATGAAGTACAAAGAAAACATTTTAAAAGCAACAAGGGAAAAGTAACAAATAACATACAAGGGAATCCACATAAGGTAAACAGCTAATCTTTCAGCAGAAAATCTGCAGACCAGAAGGGAGTGGCATGACATATTTAAAGTGATGAAAGGGAAAACCTACAACGAAGATTACTGTACCCAGCAAAGATCTCATTCAGATTTGACGGACAATTTTAAAACTTTACAGACAAAGAAAAGCTAAGAGAATTCAGCACCACCAAACCAGCCTTACAGCAAATGCTGAAGGAACTTCTCTAGGCAGGAAACACAACAGAAGGAAAAGACCTACAATAACAAACCCCAAACAATTAAGAGAATGGTAATAGTAACATACAGATCGATAATTACCTTAAATGTAAACAGATCAAATGCTCCAACCAAAAGACATAGACTGGCTGAATGGATAAAAAAAAAAAAAAAAAGCCTGCATATATGCTGTCTACAGGATACCCACTTCAGATCTGGGGACACATACAGACTGAAAGTGAAGGAATGGAAAAAGATATTCCATGCAAATGGAAATCAAAAGAAAGCTGGAGTAGCAATTCTCATATCAGACAAAATAGACTTTAAAATAAAGACTATTACAAGAGACAAAGAAAGACACTACGTAATGATCAAGGGATCAATCGAAGAAGAAGATATAGCAATTGTAAATATTTATGTGCCCAACATAGGAGCACCTCAATACATGAGGCAAATGCTAACAGCCATAAAAGGGAAAATCGACAGTAACACAATCATAGCAGGGGACTTTAACACCTCACTTTCACCAATGCACAGATCATCGAAAATGAAAATAAAGGAAACACAAGCTTTAAATGATACATTAAATAAGATGGACTTAATTGATAGTTATAGGACATTCCATTCAAAAACAGCAGAATACACTTTCTTCTCAGGTGCTCATGGAACATTCTCCAGGATAGATCATATCTTAAGTCACAAGTCAAGCTTTGGTAAATTTAAGAAAATTGAAATTGTATCAAGTATCTTTTCCAACCACAATGCTATCAACCTAGCTATCAATTACAGGAAAAGATCTGTAAAAACTACAAACACATGTAGGCTAAACAATACACTACAAAATAACCAAGAGATCACTGAAGAATTCAAAGGGGAAATCAAAAATACCTAGAAACAAATGACAATGAAAACACGATGACCCAAAACCTATGGGCTGCAGCAAAAGCAGTCCTAAGAGGGAAGTTTATAGCAATACGATCCTACCTCAAGAAACAAGAAATGTCTGAAATAAACAACCTAATTTACACCTAAAATCATTAGAGAAAGAAGAACAAAAAAACCCCAAGGTTAGCAGAAGGAAAGAAATCATAAAGATCAGATCAGAAATAAATGAAACAGAAATGAAGCAAATTATAGCACAGATCAATAAAACTAAAGGCTGGTTCTTTCAGAAGACAAACAAAATGGATAAAACATTAGCCAGACTCATCAAGAAAAAAAGGGAGAAGACTCAAATCAATACAATTAGACCTGAAAAAGGAGAAGTAATAACTGACAGTGCAGAAATAAAAAGGATCATGAGAGATTATTACAAGCAACTATATGTCAATAAAATGGACAACCTGGAAGAAATGGACAAATTCTTAGAAAAGCACAACCTTCGGAGACTGTACCAGGAAGAAATAGAAAATATAAACAGACCAATCACATGCACTGAAATTGAGACTGTGATTAAAAAATCTTCCAACAAACAAAAGCCCAGGACCAGATGGCTTCACAGGCGAATTCTACCAAACATTTAGAGAAGAGCTAACACCTATGCTTCTCAAAATCTTCCAAAATATAGCAGAGGGAGGAACACTCCCAAACTCATTCTATGAGGCCACCATCACCCTGAATCCAAAACCAGATGAAGATGTCACAAAAAAAGAAAACTACAGGCCAATATCACTGATGAACATAGATGCAAAAATCCTCAACAAAATACTAGCAAACAGAATCCAACAGCACATTAAAAGGATCATACAACATGATCAAGTGGGGTTTATCCCAGGAATGCAAGGATTCTTCAATATAGACAAATCAATCAATGTGATAAACCATATTAACAAATTGAAAGAGAATAACCTATGATCATCTCAATCGATGCAGAAAAAGCTTTCGACAAAATTCAACACCCATTTAAGATAAAAACCCTCCAGAAAGTAGGCATACAGGGAACTTACTTTAATATAATAAAGGCCAAATATGACAACCTCACAAGCAACATCATTCTCAATGGTGAAAAACTGAAACCATTTCCACTAAGATCAGGAACAAGACAAGGTTGCCCACTCTCACCACTATTATTCAACATAGTTTTGGAAGTTTTAGCCACAGCACTCAGAGAAGAAAAAGAAATAAAAGTAATCCAAATCGGGAAAGAAGAAGTAAAGCTGTCCCTGTTTGCAGATGATAGGATACTATACACAGAGAATACTAAAGATGCTACCAGAAAACTACTAGAGCTAATCAATGAATTTGGTAAAGTAGCAGGATACAAAATTAATGCACAGAAATCTCTTGCATTTGTAAACACTAATCATGAAAAATTTGAAAGAGAAATTAAGGAAAAACTCTCAATTACCATTGCAACAAAAAGAAGAAAATACCTGGGAATAAACCTACCTAAGGAGACAAATGACCTGTATACAGAAAACTATCAGACACTGATGAAAGAAATTAAAGATGATACAAACGGATGGATAGATATACCATGATAATCTTAAAAACATGCTACTTCATGTTTTAAATAGTCATCTATGGACAGAAGTGAAGAGGAAAATATGCATCAATTAGAAGCACGTTTTAATGTAATATTCTTTTATAATAATGAATGCATTTTATTTATCATTTTTAATGTTTACTGAATAATGTCTCCACTTTAGCAAATAATTAATGATACAAATTGTCAAGAATATATAACTTATTTTATCTTCTAGATATTTTTCTCTGTAAATATGGGAATAAAATTTTACAAATCACAAAAAGGCCAGTATGTACATTATTCTACTGTCAATAATTGATGATTCACAGAATAAAAAATATTTTGTTTTCATAAATTATTCCAGTACACAGTAACTGTGAAACAAAACGACATGACCTATGATTCATGTTATAGTAGATTCAAAAAAGAAAATTAGAAGCAAATATAGGGAAACTAGATTATAAGAAATAATAGAGAAAGCTACCCTTGGTTGAAGAAACATTTGAGTCTAAAAATTATAAACGTTTACTGAGCTACAGGCAACCTTGAGGAAAAAAAAAGCTATTCACCTATACATATCCTAGTAAAATTTCTGAATTCTCAGAACTTAAAGGAAAGGAAAGAAAATTTTTTAAGCTTCCTGACTGACAAATCACTTAAAAAGTAAAATATTCAAATGTATTAAACTTCTCCTCTCTAACACTGGAAGCTAAAAGAATATATGAAAAGAATCCTCTACCCAGGAATCATATATCAAGTTAAGATAGTATTACTTTTTAAGAGATATTTCACCTTCTCAGTGTGGAAAAAAATTTTTGTAGAATGCAAGAATTCAAAGTCTGTATGGGGATGCAACTCACTTGCAGACAATACTTAACAGAGGACTCTAACACAAAATAAAATTAATGAGGGGCTTCCCTGGTGGCGCAGGGGTTGAGAATCTGCCTGCTAATGCAGGGGACATGGGTTCAAGCCTTGGTCTGGGAAGATCCCACATGCTGCGGAGCAACTAGGCCCGTGAGCCAGAACTACTGAGCCTGTGCGTCTGGAGCCTGTGCTCCGCAACAAGAGAGGCCACGATAGTGAGAGGCCCGCGCAC
>NC_041221.1:37386368-37392419 GCF_002837175.3 Physeter macrocephalus | reverse complement strand
CACCGCGATGAAGAGTGGTCCCTGCTTGCCACAACTAGAGAAAGCCCTCACACAGAAAGGAAGACCCAACATAGAAAAAATAAATAAATAAAATTAATAAACTCCTACTCCCAACATCTTTAAAAAATAGATAAATAAATAAAATAAAATTAATGAGGAAAAAAGACATCAATATAAAAGACAATGAAGAGGAAGTTGTGTGGTGACCTTACAATAATGCTTAGAAAGATTTATATTGGCAACATTGGCTGGGTCTAGAAAAAAATCTATATACTTTTAATGTTTGTAATACCGATTAAAATGTTAAAATACTGCTTACAAAAAACATAGGTAGTGTTCCTTCACAAAATAAGGAGTCAGAATTCTTTACATGACTTTGATTAGGGTCTAAAATTTATCTTATGCATTTGAATTTAACTTTCCTTTCTCTTTGGTCATGGGGATTAGGTAATGAATGAGGATATGCCAATCCAGGAAAAGAATAGCAAACTAGTCAACCTGAAGCGGTTTCTAAACATGTGAGGGTTTATTGTTTTATTTTTTATTTTTTTTGAGAAGGAATTAAAAAGAGATTTTTAAAATATATTTTCAGTAAAAGAAACCTCTCAGAAAAAAATCATAATGTAAGTTAAAGTCAAAACTACCTTCCATACCTAAACTAAGTTCCCTTGCTTTTTAAAATTATTGTACTTGCTTTTTAAAATTGTTGTACTTGCTTTTTAAAATCGTATCTATGGAGCAGTTGGTCACAAAGCCTTTTTCTTTGTCCTCTTCATACCTTTCACCTTGGGTATTTTAAAAAATATAATCCTTGTATAGATAGATCTTTCTTCTTCCTTCTTTAGTGTTTGTCATACCGGCTCTCAGTGTCTGGTTTATACTCTCTCCCAGGCACTCTGAACCACATAAAACATTTTTCTTACTTCTCATGTGATACGTTAAAACTACCTATGCCTTTTCATTTTTCCCCAACTTCCAGTTTTTTTGTTTGTTTTTAGTTTTATTTTTAAAATGTTGTTCTTTCCTTCAGAGTTAGGAAAATGAGGAGGAAAAGAAGGAAAAGGAGAGGAGGAAGAAAAAGAAGAAGGAAAGAAGGAAGGAAGGAAGGCAGGAAGGAAGAAGGGAAAGAGGAGAATAAAAACAAAAAATAAAAACTCTCAACGGAATTTTAGGAACTAAATGTTTTTGAATACCAGAATTTTAGTTTTTATCTTTAGAGTTTCAAAATGGAAGAGCACTGAGTCACCAGGGTAGCTACACTCAAGGATTAAGCTTTGGGATAGGGTGGGGTCTATGCGTTATTGTTTCACATTCCTTCTCCATTTCCCACATGTGATCAGTTACCAAAGTCTGTAAATTTCAACTCCACTGTAATTGCTTCTTAGAAAAGAAGGCATCATCTAAAAACACTGTTAGCTTGTTCTTCTTATCTCTAGGTTATTTCTAGGGAAAACTCTATTTTCTATAATCATTCATCTACCTTAAATGGAGATTTGATTTTCTAAAATTTTGTTTCCCATTTAAAATCTCCTATAAGCTTTGATAACTTATGCAATAAATTGAGGGGCTTCCCTAGTAGCGCAGTGGTTAAGAATCTGCCTGCCATGCAAGGGACACGGGTTCAAGCCCTGGTCTGGGAAGATCCCACATGCTGCGGAGCAACTAAGCCCATGAGCCACAACTACTGAGCCTGCGTGTCTAGAGCCTGTGCTCCACAACAAAAGAAGCCACGATAATGAGAAGCCTGCACACCGCAATGAAGAGTAGCCCCCACTCGCCACAACTAGAGAAAGCCTGCACACAGAAACGAAGACCCAACACAGCCAAAAATAAATAAATAAATTTATAATAAATAAATAAATTGTGAAATCCTTAGCACTCCCTTCTAAGATTTTCATTGAATATCTTTTTCTTTCTTGAGGATAGTGATTATTTCTTATTCTTTATATTTAGAGCATTTCTTTACATGACGGGAGTGATATATATTGTCACAGGTTTTTAACTCAATCTAAGTTAATATAAACTTAAGTTATTATTAACTTTATCATATGGTTTAATATGTGAAACAATTACAGAAATTTCCTTCTATACCATCTTCCTCCACCTGGCAAACTAAGGACACTATGGTTTGTTATTTCAATTCATCAAATGTGAAAAAGTATGTTGCATATATAATAAAGAGAAATTCTAGTCTCCTCTTTTATTTTGAGGACTAATATCTTAACATCTTACATACATAGCTGATGAGGCTGATACCACTGCATTTGTAAAAAATATAGAAAGAATATAATATAAAATAAATTTTTACATGCACCTTTTAATATTATCTATCCATCTATCTAATATTGGTTGAATTTTGACCCTCAAGAAAGATATGTTGAAGTCCTAACCTTCAGTACCTCAGAATGTGACCTTTTTAAATGGAGGTTTATACAGAGGTAATAAGTTAAAATGAAGTCATTAAGGTGGGCCCTAATGCAACTTGACCTGTGTCCTTATTAAAAATAGGAAAATGTGGACACAGACAGACATCACAGAGGGAGACAACTTGAAGAGATACAGGGAGAGAACACCATGTATAAGTGGAAGATTGGAATGATACGTCTACAAGCCAAGGAACACAAAAGTTTACTGATAAAACCGCCAGAAGCTAAGAGAGTGGCATGGAACACATTCTCCTCCAGATACCTCAAAAGAACCAACTCTGCCAACTTTTGATTTCAGAAATCCCAGTCTCTATAATTGTAGGAAAATAATGTTCTGTTATTTTAAACCATCCAGGTTGTGGTACTTTGTTACATTAGCCCCAAGAAATTAATTATCTCTCTATCTGCCTATCTAACTTTATCTATCTATCTATCTATCTATCTATCTATCTATCATCTATCTATCTACCTATCTATCTATCATCAATTTGTCTTCTATCATCTCAGTTGTATTCCTGCATGACAAATATATTAGCCTTGTTTTGATAAAAAAAATAAGGAGGTGGTGACAAAAGTTGCTTGTGACTACACCTGTTGTTACAACTGCTACATGTAAATTATCTCATGGACACTTTCAATTTTCAGCAATGTCCAGGTTGCTAAACAGCCCATAAAGTTGGCTGTGTATTTCAGTTCCTAATTGTATGGCTCGTGTTTAACCTGTTGTTATCCCACATGACGTCTTCTTGGATTGTGCGAGTGTAGATGGGTTTTCACCCTCATCCAAGCAGTTTCAGAACCAGACCTTACTGTCTATTCTTTGTTTGGGGCCCGAGATGTCAGATAATATTCTCCCTTATGTCAAGGTATTGGGAATTACATATCCTTTCTTGCCCCTGAGTCTTGATCAGAGCAATCCTGCTCTACAATAACACTTCTTAATCAAGATTCAGTCCCTAATTGTATGGCTCCTTTTAACCTGTTGTTATCCCAGATGACGTCTTCTTGGATTGTGCGAGTGTAGATGGGTTTTCAACCTCATCCAAGCAGTTTCAGAACCAGACCTTACTGTCTATTCTTTGTTTGGGGCCCGAGATGTCAGATAATATTCTCCCTTATGTCAAGGTATTGGGAATTACATATCCTTTCTTGCCCCTGAGTCTTGATCAGAGCAATCCTGCTCTACAATAACACTTCTTAATCAAGAATTATGTGGCTTAGAGATTGGAGATCTCAGTTCCTACCTTTAAATGAATCTAGTATGTAAATTCGTTCACCTATTCCTCAGTGATTTGTGCTGGGTAATAAAGTACCTAGCAATATTTGGTAGATAATACAAAGAATATAAATCTTGTTACCCTCTTATTCCAAGACAATGAGCACCTGCTCATAGGTCATTAACATAACTAAAGTGTCTATATGGATGTATACACATACACAAAGGCTCACACACGTACACAAACACGAGCCCAAACATATTGGATTTTGGAAAGAGGATAATATGGCATTTATTGGAATAATATGATCTAATTGGATGATATTTGTCATTCACTCTCCAATAAACTCCTAGGCAACATTCATTTTGCTCAGTGTAACAACTCTGAAAAAATAAATGTTAATGCTGACAGTATCAACTGAACAGAGCAATTCTGCTCTTGGAATATAAAACTGGGTAACATGAATCTACTTTTCTAAATAAATTTATGATTGCTTGCTGATTGTTTTTATCCCTCTCACTGTAGTGTAGACATTTGGCAATAGTATAAAATATTTACAAATCTTCCAAGTTAGAGACCAGAAAAATTACATCTTGATTAAGAATGTCAATATTGTTAGAAAAGTTAATGTAACATAACAAATTATCAAAATATGTATTTTCAAAGTAGAAATGCTCCTGGTTAAAATATTCCCACTACTTCCATGTAGTAATTAGGCAAGTAGAAATAACTAGTTTGATAAAGTACAGATTTCTCTCAGCTCTTACATCAAAATGTCCAATTACAAAAAAAATTGTACTGGAGTTTATACAAGTGGGATATTATAGCCTTCCTCATTTAAAATATAACAATTCAATTTTTTTCTAAAAGGTCAAATTTATTCTGCCAATCTATTTCCTATCATGTATAGAGAGGCCTGCAGCTTTTTTTTTCTTGTGAACTGGAAAATTCATAAACATCGTCATGGAGGAGTATTAATGGACAAATATTTTTCCAGTTTTATTGAGAATTAATTCACATACATCACTATATAAGTTTAAGGCATATAGAAGGATGGTTTGACTTACTTATATTGTGACATGATTACCACAATAAATTCAACTAACCTCCATCTTCGGTTTTGGTAGCAGGGTGATGGTGGCCTCGTAGAATGAGTTTGGAAGTGTTCCTCCCCCTGCTATATTCTGGAAGAGTTTGAGAAGGACAGGTGTTAGCTCTTCTCTAAATGTTTCATAGAATTCGCCTGTGAAGCCATCTGGTGGTGGGCTTTTGTTTGTTGGAAGATTTTTAATCACAGTCTCAATTTCAGTGCTTGTGATTGGTCTGTTCATATTTTCTATTTCTTCCTGGTTCAGTCTTGGCAGGTTGTGCATTTCTAAGAATTTGTCCATTTCTTCAAGGTTGTCCATTTTATTGGAATAGTTGTTTGTAGTAATCTCTCATGATATTTTGTATTTCTGCAGTGTCAGTTGTTACTTCTCCTTTTTCATTTCTAATTCTATTAATTTGAGTCTTCTCCCTTATTTCTTGATGAGTCTGGCTAATGGTTTATTATTTTTTTATCTTCTCAAAGAAACAGCTCTTAGTTTTATTGATCTTTGCTATCATTTTCTTCATTTCTTTTTCATTTATTTCTGATCTGATCTTTATGATTTCTTTCCTTCTGCTAACTTTGGGGTTTTTTTGTTCTTCTTGCTCTAATTGCTTTAGGTGCAAGGTTAGGTTGTTTATTTGAGATGTTTCCTGTTTCTTAAGGTAGGATTGTATTGCTACAAACTTCCCTCTTAGAACTGCTTTTGCTGCATCCCATAGGTTTTGGGTCATCGTGTCTCCATTGTCATTTGTTTCTAGGAATTTTTTGATTTCTTCTTTGATTTCTTCCGTGATCACTTCGTTATTAAATAGTGTATGGTTTAGCCTCCATGTGTTTGTATTTTTTACAGATCTTTTCCTGTAATTGATATCTAGTCTGATAGCATTGTGGTTGGAAAAGATACTTGGTATGACTTCAATTTTCTTAAATTTACCAAGGCTAGATTTGTGACCCAAGATATGATCTATCCTGGAGAATATTCCATGTGCACTTGAGAAAATGTGTATTCTGTTGTTTTTGGATGGAATGTCCTAAGAATATCAATTAAGTCCATCTTGTTTAATGTATCATTTAACGCTTGTGTTTCCTTATTTATTTTCATTTTGGATGATCTGTCCATTTGTGGAAGTGGGGTGTTAAAGACCCCTACTATGAAAGAGTTACTGTTGATTTCCCCTTTTTTGGCTGTTAGCATTTGCCTTATGTATTGAGGTGGTCCTATGTTGGGTGCATAAATATTTACAATTGTTATATCTTCTTCTTGGATCGATCCCTTGATCTTTATGTAGTGTCCTTCTTTGTCTCTTGTAATAGT
>NC_041221.1:37309762-37385271 GCF_002837175.3 Physeter macrocephalus | reverse complement strand
GTGTCTGTCCCCAGTGGCTAAAGTTGGTTCAGTGGGTTGTGTAGGCTTCCTGGTGGAGGGGACTAGTGCCTGTGTTCTGGTGGATGAGGCTGAATCTTGACTTTCTGGTGGGCAGGTCCACGTCTGGTGGTTTGTTTTGGGGTGTCTGTGGCCTTATTATGATTTTAGGCAGCCTCTCTGCTAATGGGTGGGGTTGTCTTCCTGTCTAGCTCGTTGTTTGTCATAGGGTGTCCAGCACTGTAGCTTGCTGGTCTTTTAGTGGAGCTGGGTGTTGGTGTTGAGATGGAGATCTCTGGGGGATTTTTGCCATTTGACATCACTTGGAGCTGGGAGGTCTCTTGTGGACCAGTGTCCTGAAGTTGGCTCTCCCATCTCAGAGGCAGAGTACTGACTCCTGGCTAGAGCACCAAGAGCCTTTCATCCACATGGCTCAGAATAAAAGGGAGAAAAGGTAGAAAGAAAGAGGATAAAATAAAGTAAGATAAAATAAAATAAATTTATTAAAATAAAAAATAATTAGTAAGAAAAAAAATTTTTTTAAGTAAAAAAAAAAAAAAACAAAAAAAAAGGACGGACAGACCCTAGCACAAATGGTGAAAGCAAAGCTATACAGACAAAATTCACACAGAAGCATACACATACACATTTACAAAAAGAGGAAAAGGGGAAAAAATAATCAATCTTGCTCTCAAAGTCCACCTCCTCTATTTGGGATGATTCGTTGTCTCTTCAGGTATTCCACAGATGCAGCCTGCATCAAGTTGATTGTGGAGATTTAATCCGCTGCTCCTGAGGCTGCTGGGAGAAATTTCCCTTTCTCTTCTTGTTACCACAGTTCCAGGGATTCAGCTGTGGATTTGGCCCCGCCTCTGCGTGTCAGTCGTCTGAGGGCGTCTGTTCTTCACCCAGACAGGACGGGGTTAAAGGAGCAGCTGATTCGGGGGCTCTGGCTCTCTCAGGCCAGGGGGAGGGAGGGGTACGGATGCGGGTTGAGCCTGCGTCGGCAGAGGCCAGTGTGATGTTGCACCAGCCAGAGGTGCGCCATGCGTTCTCCCGGGGAAGTTGTCCCTGGATCACGGGACCCTGGCAGTGGTGGGCTGCACAGGCTCCCGGGAGGGGCGGTGTGAAGAGTGACCTGTGCTCGCACACAGGCTTCTTGGTGGCTGCAGCAGCAGCCTTAGCATCCCATGCCCGTCTCTGCAGTCGCGCTGTTAGCCGCGGCTCGTGCCCTTCTCTGGAACTTCTTTAAGCAGCACTCTGAATCCCCTCTCATTGCGCACCAGGAAACAAAGAGGGAAGAAAACGTCTCCTGTCTCTTCGGCAGCTCCAGACTTTTCCTGGACTCCCTTCCGGCTAGCCGTGGTGCACTAGCCCCCTTCAGGCTGTGTTCACGCAGCCAACCCCAGTCCTCTCCCTGGGATTTGACCAAGCCCGAGCCTCAGCTCCCAGCCCCCGCCCACCCCGGCGGGTGAGCAGACAAGCTCTTGGGCTGGTGAGTGCTGGTCAGCACCGATCCTCTGTGTGGGAATCTCTCCTCTTTGCCCTCCGCACCCCTGTTGCTGCACTCTCCTCCACGGCTCCGAAGCTTCCCCTGTCCGCCACCCGCTGTCTCCGCCCGCAAAGGGGTTTCCTAGTGTGTGGAAACCTTTCCTCCTTCACAGCTCCCTCTCACTGTTGCAGGTCCCGTCCCTCTTCTTTTGCCTCTGTTTTTTCTTTTCTCTTTTGCCCTACCCAGGTACGTGGGGAATTTCTTGCCTTTTGGGAGTTCTGAGGTCTTCTGGCAGCGTTCAGTGGTTGTTCTGTAGGAATTGTTCCACGTGTAGCTGTATGTCTGATGTATCTGTGGGGAGGAAGGTGATCTCCGCATCTTACTCCTGCAGTCGCGCTGTTAGCCGCGGCTCGTGCCCTTCTCTGGAACTTCTTTAAGCAGCACTCTGAATCCCCTCTCATTGCGCACCAGGAAACAAAGAGGGAAGAAAACGTCTCCTGTCTCTTCGGCAGCTCCAGACTTTTCCTGGACTCCCTTCCGGCTAGCCGTGGTGCACTAGCCCCCTTCAGGCTGTGTTCACGCAGCCAACCCCAGTCCTCTCCCTGGGATTTGACCAAGCCCGAGCCTCAGCTCCCAGCCCCCGCCCGCCCCGGCGGGTGAGCAGACAAGCTCTTGGGCTGGTGAGTGCTGGTCAGCACCGATCCTCTGTGTGGGAATCTCTCCTCTTTGCCCTCCGCACCCCTGTTGCTGCACTCTCCTCCACGGCTCCGAAGCTTCCCCTGTCCGCCACCCGCTGTCTCCGCCCGCAAAGGGGTTTCCTAGTGTGTGGAAACCTTTCCTCCTTCACAGCTCCCTCTCACTGTTGCAGGTCCCGTCCCTCTTCTTTTGCCTCTGTTTTTTCTTTTCTCTTTTGCCCTACCCAGGTACGTGGGGAATTTCTTGCCTTTTGGGAGTTCTGAGGTCTTCTGGCAGCGTTCAGTGGTTGTTCTGTAGGAATTGTTCCACGTGTAGCTGTATGTCTGATGTATCTGTGGGGAGGAAGGTGATCTCCGCATCTTACTCTTCCGCCATCTTTCCCCTCTCCTATTTTATTGTTTTTGATGGTATTGTAAATTAGATCAATTTCTTTATTTCTTTAACAGAAAATTTGTTTTTAGTTTATAGAAATGCTACTGATTTTGTATATTAATTTTGTATCCTGCAACTTTACTGAATTAATTGATTAGGTCTAACAACTTTTGGTTAAATCTTTAGGATTTTCTATATATAAAATTATGTCATCTGCAAATAAAATTATGTCATCTGCAAATACATCTTTCTTTCCAGTTCTGACCCCTTTTATTTCTGTTTTCTTGCCTGATTTGTCTAGTTAGAACTTTTAGTACTATATTGAATGGAGTGATGAGACTGGGTACCCTTGTCTTGTTCCTGATCCAAGAGGAAAAGTTTTCAACCTTTTACCACCCAGTATGATATTAGGTGTGGACTTGTCTATATGGCCTTTATTATGTTGAAATATGTCCTTTCTATGCCTAATTTGTTAAGAATTTTTAATCACAAAAAAAAAACTGTTGAATTTTGTCAAATGCCTTTTCTGCACCTATTGAAATGGTCATGATTCTTTTTTTCTCATTTGTTAATGTGATGTATCACATTGATTGATTTGAATATGTTGAATCATCTTTGCATCCCAGGGATAAATATCATTTGATCATGGTGAATAAGCCTTTTAACGTGCTGCCAAATTTGATTTGCTAGTATTTTATTGAAAATTTTTGTATCTATTTTCATCCAGGATACTGTTAGTGATTCCTGTATGCTATTATCATATTGCAGAATATAACTATGACTATATTACCATTACCAGTGAGATTTATACTACCTTTTTTTTTTTTTTTTTTTGAATGTGAATTAGTGGATTAGTGGTCTTTTACTTCCACTCAGAGAGTTCTCTTCAGCATTTCTTGTAAGGCAAGTCTGGTGGTAATGAACTCCCTCAACTTTACTTTGTTCAGGAAAGTCTTTATCCCTCTTCATTTCTGAAGGACACCTTTACTGAGTTTGGAATTCTTGGTTGGCAGTTATTTACTTTCTATTCTTTGACCCTGTCATCCCATTCTCTTCTGGCCAGATGTTTCTGCTGAGAAATCCTCCCATAGTCTTGTGGGTTTCCCTTATATGCATCTTCTCTTATTTCTCTTGCTGATTTTAAAATCCTTTTTTGTCTTTGACTTTTGACAATTTAATTATATTGTGTCTTGGTGTAGCCCTATTCAGGTTCAACCTATTTGGGATCTTTTGGATCCCATGGATCTGGATGTCCATTTCTCTCCCCAGGTTTGAAAAGTTTTCAGCCATTATTGCTTTAAATGTACTTTCTGTCCCTTCATCTTTCTCTTCTGAAATTCCCATAATGCAAATATTGTTTCTTTTCATTGTGTCCTATAATTCCCATAGGCTTTATTCACTCTTTTTCATTTTTTTTTGCTCCTGCCTAGATAATTTCAAATGTCATATCTTCCAGGTCACTAATTCTTCTGCATGATCAAGAGTTCTTTTGAAACTCTCTATTGAATTCTTCAGTTCAATTATTGTTTTTTTCAACTCTAAGATATTTTTATGGTTGGTATTTCTTTGACAAACTTGTTTTGGTCATGCATTGTCTCCTAATTTTGTTTAGCTGTCTGTCTGTATATTCTTGTATTTCACTAAACTTCCTTAAGATGATTATTCTGAATTCTTTGTTTGACAGCTTATAGATGTTCATTTCTTTAGGGAAATTTATTAGAACTTTATTGGTTTCCTTTGATGTTATTATATTTACCTGATTTTTCATGATTCTTGATTTCTTACATTGGTAACTGCACATTTGAGTAATCAAGCTCCTCTTCCAGACTTCACAGTTTGCTTTGGTTGAGACAGTTCTTCACCAGTGAGCTCAGTTTGGATTTCTAGTTGTGTCTTCTGGTAACGTCCCTGGGCAGGTGGGTCCTGCTGTTATGTTATATTTTTATTGACCTGAATCAGGCCAGAGTCTGCACTGAATTCTCTGGTTAGGTGAGGCCACCAGTTTGCAGTGCAGAGGAAGGAAGCCATGGGTTGTGCTCTCTGTTCAAATGTCTCTGCACATAGGACTGTTGAATGGGCTATGCAGCTTCTTGTGTGCTCTGGTTACATTTCCTGGTTGGACAGTTAGAAGGCTCTCTTCAGAGGTAAGCAGGGCCACAGAGTAGATTCCCTGTTTGGGCACAGCAAAATCAGCACCAACACTCCTGTTCCTTCACTGAACAGGGCCACTGGCTTTGCTCTGCAAACTCTCTATTCTGTCTGTTTTTTTCTTTTCTTTTTTTTTTTTTTATTTTGGAACTATAATGCTTTTATTACCAGAATGTACGAAACATTGCTCCTTTTATAATTCTGCAATACTGCCTCAGATTCCCAGTTTCAAAACAACTCGTCTTTTAAATTTCCATAACATCCGTTTAGAACAAATGATTTTGTTGCTGTTCACAGTAGAAGACAGTCTTTAGCTTTGATGGTTCAGACCTAATTAAACAGAAATGGCTAACTTTGGGCCTAAGGTAAATGTGGTATAGAGAAGAGCACAGAACCCTACCAATACACATAAACCATACTCCATTCAAATAGTCCTGGGACCTCACTGAACGGACTTTCAAATAAGTAATTAAGCCTCCAATTAAAAAACATTTAAAAAGGTACTATCTGATAAACTCAAAATACAAAAAATGCAGTATCACCAATTATGTGCATTTTCTAGGATTCATTTTAAAATTCAGGCTAATGTTTAACAACAGTATTTCAATTAAATTATGGCATTTGAAAAAGGTTGTACTTCTGGGGAAAGAGCACATAAACATGCTTTTTGGGAGAAGATATGTTTGGAAAACATCAGTAATGCATAATTAATATTGCTTTAACATTTCTAAAATCATATAAAAATGATCATCTTTGATTGCCATTTCAGTAAGTTTCGATATAGGGTATGTTACTGTCCACTTACTAGTAACCAAAACACACACAGAACAGACTTGTAACAAATATTGAGAATCAATTCTTTTCACGAGATAAACATTTCTGAGACTTTAAGATTCATGTTTGAACATACAGTACTGCAATGTTGGCTACATAAAATAAAATAAATAGAAAATCTTTTTCAGAGATTCTCTGGTTAGGTGAGGCCACCAGTTTGCAGTGCAGAGGAAGGAAGCCATGGGTTGTGCTCTCTGTTCAAATGTCTCTGCACATAGGACTGTTGAATGGGCTATGCAGCTTCTTGTGTGCTCTGGTTACATTTCCTGGTTGGACAGTTAGAAGGCTCTCTTCGGAGGTAAGCAGGGCCACTGAGTAGATTCCCTGTTTGGGCACAGCAAAATCAGCACCAACACTCCCGTTCCTTCACTGAACAGGGCCACTGGCTTTGCTCTGCAAACTCTCTATTCTGTCTGTTTTTTTCTTTTCTTTTTTTTTTTTTTGGCTGCACCACATGGCATGTGGAATCTTAGTTCTTCACCAGGGATCGAACCCACAGCCCCTGCAGAGGAAGTGTGGAGTCTTAACTGCTGGACCGCCAGGGAAGTCCCTGCCTCATGCTTCTTGGTTCAAGTGACACTGGGTCTCACACCTTCCAGGAGTTGTTGCCAGCCCTTCTGGCAAAAGTTAGGGTTGAAAGACACTCTTCACAGTGTATAGGTCTATGTCATATCTCCCTTGCCTGGGCAAGAGGAAGAGGGGCCACTCCAGGCTGCTCTCAACTCCCCAAACAGGCTCTCTGATTGTGATGGACCAGGAGCTATCCTTAGCCTTGGCTATAAATTTATCCTCCTGCGTGTGTGTAGCAGGGGGACACTCTATGCCCAGTATTAGCTTTGCTCTGGGGTGATCAGCTCTGCCTGCTGATCTTTCAGCTTGAGCTCCACTGGGCTGCACTGTTTCCAGGAGTTGTTGCCAGCCCTTCTGGTCAAATAAGGCTGGAAGACACTCTCCACAGTGGGTGGTGCTGTAATTCAGCTCCTTGTCTGAGCATGGGCAAACCAGGGCTTGCAAAACTCTTCGTTTGAGGATTTGTATCAGGCATATCTACACCCTGCTGAGTTCCCTGGTCGGAGTGTGCTTCCAATTTACTTCTGCAGATGAGCAAATCCACTCTTTGGGATTAATACTTGGGCATTGCAGGTGTGAACTTGACCCGCCAAAATACATTTGCTGGTTGTTGCAAGTCCCTCCCTCCTTCTCTATCACAGTCAGATTCCCAACAGTTGAGCCACTGCAGGTTCTCCTGCTATTCCCATGGTGCAGGATCAAAGTAGAGGCTCCCACAAAGTGACTAACAATGCTGGGGGAGTTGGTTGCCTTTCCTGGGTTCTCTTTTACCACTGGAGGAACCAGAGGCTCAGGGGAGACCTCTGAAGTGGTGCTGCATCTGCCTGGAGGGAGGGCCAATGTGGTAGCTGCTTCTCCAACCCTTCTAATGAAGTCTGTCTTGGTATCTGTGGTGCAGGGGGAGTGCTTCGGCTTCATGCTTGTGTTCTCTCAGTGGTTTCTCTCTGTGGTGTCTTGTTCTTGAATGGTTGTTAGTTCTTTTGTGAGGGGGGGTGGGTGATGTCAGGAACAATGTAACCATCTTGGTGAGGAAACTCTTAATGGATGAATCTTAATTGGGGAATGTCAGAATAAAGTCTGACAGTCAACGGATATGCCTTATGTAAGCTTTTGTCATTCTTTTTTTGTTTGTTTTTCGGTATGGGGGCCTCTCACTGCTGTGACCTCTCCCGTTGTGGAGCACAGGCTCCGGACGAGCAGGCTCAGCGGCCATGGCTCACGGGCCCAGCCGCTCCACGGCATGTGGGATCTTCCCGGACCAGGTCACGAACCCGTGTTCCCTGCATCGGCAGGCAGATTCTCAACCACTGCGCCACCAGGGAAGCCGTCATTCTTAATATTGCTATTATTTTAAGCACTCCCTTAAGTATATACCACATTCCCAATATTGTTACAAATAAAATCAGAGAAGTGAGTTGCACATATCAAAGATACTTCCATGTTTACATGTATGTGCATAATACTTAGATGATGTCCAAGTAAGCATTGACCATTGTTTTAATGTTTTTATTTTTCTTTCTAAATTTCGCATATTATCATCTACAGACCAATTTCTGTCCACTTGCTTTACCACATATATTCCATTCGGATGCCTCAAAATTTTTTCTATAAGCATATGGTTAATTGAACAATGAATAAAATAATAAGAAAGCTGATTGTTCTGAGAAATACAAAGCATCAGTTTTGTAATTGTTACCTTTTTTGTTTTCATTTCTGTTATTTGGACAGATGACCAAAGAGTATGAAATCGAAAAATTTGAAGGAAAAAGAAAGATCATAGAGTTTTGTCAAAGATTTAAGTAATAGTTTTAAATCTGTTATTTTTCTGCATATTTTTGCTTATGTTAATTGCCAACTTTTAAAATCTGGTAATTAGAATTCTCACTGTATAAAAATGTTGCTTATTACCTAATTTTATGTTTGTGTGTTATATCACTTTTCTTATAGTGGTCCCCACAAATTGTTTAACTGTTAGGACCTGCAATCCTGAATTTCTCACTTGGTTGTGGACGTTGTCAAGGATGTGACCTCATGGAGGACTGTGCTGTTGATGTTCTCTAACCTGAAGGTCCATGGCTTCCCACTGCCTTGCACTCCAACTTCTGTCTCTAATTTTACCTACATTCCTTCTGCTCACTGCTCCATGATCAGAGTTTTTTTTTTTTTTGCAATTATTTCATCCATGGAAAAGTTCTCTGAGATGAGGATGCTAAGGAGCCAATGTGCTCTTTTACATATGACTGAGTTTTTCTTCTATGTTCAAAGTCTGTGCTCATGGCAAGTAGTTTGTTCTATATCAATTTCTAAATACATCAAAACGCATTACTGCAGAGCTATATAAATTCCTCCATCCCCTGTCAAGAGGGTTCACATATTATTTAAGAAGATATAATATCAGGGAATATTTTCTTGTGTCAAACTATTGCAAATCCTTTCTATTAATTCGTTTCAAGCCTATATAACAATTGTATGCTTAAGGAGCTTTGAACAATGACAGCATTAAATTGTGGGTGATTTTGTTTTTCTATAACATATTTAATGAAGATGATATTCTAAAGGCTTTAAATATATTTCGATACTATTTTGCCTATAAAAATAAACTTCCATGAAATTTTATACTAATATTTTCTAGTCTGCTTAACTGGCATCCTGAGATACTGCTATTATTTGATATCACCTAAGTCCCTGGTTTCAGTAGTTTTTGGTCACTTCTATAGCAACCATGATAAATATGTATTTCATTACTCTGAGTTGCAGCTATCAAGTTACTTTCTTTCCAAGAAAAGAGTTAATATTATGACAACAAGGTATTAATTCTTTTAGAATACTAACAACTCAAGTCAGTAAAGAAATACAACCATTTTAGTGATTTCCCGTAAGTCATCAATGTTTTATTCCTCAATATTTTATCTTGCTTCCCCTGAAAAATGATTTCTGAGGGTAATGAGAGTTTGGTATCCAAGTATAAACGATCCTTGCTGTGCTGTTAAATGAATGATAAGTTTCCTTCTGACCTGACATACTCAATAAAGCCATATACACAATTAGCTGGGAAATTGTGGCTCCCTTGCAGATTGACCCAAGTTTTGAGGCTATCTTTCACTGTGACAATTTTTTAATTTAAAGTAGTTTATAATTTAGGTTAAAAACGTTGATGGAAACAGGAATCTGTTGTCCTCATGTCTATATTTTACAGTTTGGAGACAATATTTCAAGTTTCCCACTTGGATCACTTGCAACACCGCAGGTACTCAGTTTGAAACAGAGGGATCATGTGACTATTGGAAGAGTTCTGTGTTTATCATTTTATTATTAACCGTCTACCCAGAAATACTGTGTGAAAGCTTGATCCTTAAATCCTAATTCAAAATAAGGCTGTATATTGGAAATGCCTTTATTCCAATCTGCTGATCGATCAATGGAATCTGGAAGTAGTAGAAAAAGAAAATTTAACCACAGCAGTGTTTCCAAGGGCTCCTGAAACAGTTGATGAGGAAGTAAAGTGGCAAACACAGAGAGATGATGCAGATTGCCCAGAAAGCTGTTCTGAACAGGTGGATGTCTTTATTTTGGCCTGCCACAAAATTCCACTTGAATCATTGAATAAATCCTGAAAAACTTCTCTTAAGCCATTCCAAGGAAAACGTACTATCTTATGCTGGCTAGCTTAAAGTCAAAATGAAGGAACATCCTTCTACAGTCCTAGGATGCTCCCCTGGTGCTGATGGCTAAAAGAAATCTACATGATAAACTTTATCATATCCACCAATGCTGTTTCATCCTGCACCTTGTATTTGTCCTTACCATGTGATAAACTATGGTTGAAATTTATAATTAAAAATCCAAATACTCTGGCTGGTCTCCTATATTTAAAAAACAAAGAAAAAACCCATATTGATCAAAATCTTCCAAGCTGTCTTTATCTGACTACAAATCACCACTCTTAGAGCAATGGCAAAATGAACATACTAGAAGGGCGCTGGTGATATGCTCACATGAAATCATCTCTACTTCAAAGATAGCATAAAATAACTCATAGAACTCCTCCATGCATACAATTACATTCCACACAACTAAAATTTGATTCTCTGTACTTCTTGCCATTGCTAATGCTTCCCTTTGTCAGCTAGTGTTTGAGTTATGCTTATGTTCCTCAGGAGCAATGTTAGTTCAATTTCTTTTAGATCGAGAACTGGTAAATTTCACTGGCACTGGTTCCATGACGTGACCTTATGGTTTGGAGATCTTTGGTATACACACACACACACACACACACACACACACACACACACACACACACACACACACACACACATATCTCATTATGTGATTTTGTATCACAGTACTTATACCAAAAGCTAAGGCCAATAAACTGGATGTCAACTAAGTTCAATTGTGACAGATGTGATATCTGACATTATAGAGTCTAATGACAACAGACAAGAAAGCAAATAATTAAATATAATGATTACAATTATATTTGTTGTGAAATTTGTGAATCAAAAATTGATGGAAATTAACCAAGTACTCGATGAAAAAAAAAGGCGGGGATCAGTTTAACATAATTTGTTAAGAAAGATCTCTCTGAAGAGGTGACTACACATATTTCAGCAGTAAAATGCGAAATGTATTTTTCTATTTTCTATTTTTTTTTGTGGTATCAACCTTGGAAATCAAAACTGTAAATGCATTTATGTGAATTAAATCCTGTTTTTAAAGATATATTTCTGAAACTTACTCAAGTTTTATATTCAATGGTATTCTTTTCAAGTTAATAGACTTCTACGTGATTAAAATTAAAAAAAAAAAAACTATTTCAAGAAACATGATTGATTTCTTTCCAGTTAAAATGTTTTGAGAGAGACAATTACTTGAGCAGGAGAAACTTGGTTCAGAAATAATTATTTCACATAAGCTAAAGAAATCCCATTGCTCTTGTCACAGTCTCTAGGAAAGAAGTTGATCAACATTCAAATACGAATGCCTAAAATACTTTGACAAATATACCTGTTTCAATTATTTTTCCTAAGATTTGTTATGTCTTTATACAGCAAAGTAGGTGCTTCTTTTCTTAATAAATATAGTATGGCTACCTATTTAACAGTCTAATTATATTCATTTTCACTATATAAACGTAGTTTGCAAGGAAACAGAAATGACAAGTTTTTGGAAAAGCTAAAGAATAGATTTAGCACTACTGTGATAACAACACTGA
Source organism: Physeter macrocephalus (assembly GCF_002837175.3). Lineage (NCBI taxonomy): Eukaryota > Metazoa > Chordata > Mammalia > Artiodactyla > Physeteridae > Physeter > Physeter macrocephalus. Next base: position 37,373,947 of record NC_041221.1, on the reverse strand, counting down.
ATCTTTTTTAGGTATTGTGACTTAACTAGAATTATACAATTAAAACAGTAGAAAGAAATAGAAATGGTAATATTTTATATTATCAAATGTTGTATACATTTGGTAGTGTTCATTATATATGATTTCAAACTTTCTAGTTTTTATTACTCTAATTTGTTCTACGTGTTTTTAAAGACATGATAGCATGTTGGAAATGCAATGGAACTGCGGATTTTGAACACTAGCAAAACAATTCCTTTTATTTATTTATTTTGATGAATAGTTTCTGGAAATAAATAGTGGTGAGAGTTGCACAACAATGTGAATGTACTTAATGTCACTGAATGATATGCTTAAAATGGTTAAAATAATAAATCTAGCTATGTATAATTCAGCACAATAAAACAGAAACACCTTACCTACTATGAGAATGGGCCAAGTAGCTTAATGGTTAAAATGTGAGCTCTGACACCAGATTAGCAAGGCTTAAATTCTTGCTTCACAAATGATTGTCTAATAAACTCAGCCAAGTAACTTAATCTTTCTGATATTTGTTTCAACTCTGAAGTGAGCTTTATGTGAATTTCTAACTCAGCTGAGAATTAGATGAATAGAAAAGTTCTTAGTTCATAGTGAGGATCATATATGAGACAATTTGAAATGCTAAACTTGCAACTCTAATTCCTATAATCCAGAATTTGTTAACTCTATAATTTTATAATATGCTCTGTAATTTTTATTTTTATTTTCCAGTAATTAAACAATCATTTCTATGAGAATCAGGAACTGCTGTAACCTTCCAGTGATGGTCTAAGGATTATTTACTCTTCACAAGGACCTATTACACAGTCATAAAATTAGAAGAGGTCCAGGATTATAGAAAGTCCCTGAGCAATGCTAGCCTGTGTCAGGAACCTATAAAAAACACACTGATATAAAATATTCAATATATCATGGCCCTAGGTACTAGAGTATTAATCCAGAAGACTACATACTCTCAACAAAAACACTTAAGTCCCAAAGGTATGTTGAAGTGTATCTATATATACTTTTGTTCTATGATATGCCCATAAAAATCCATAAGACCATTGTGCTCTACTTATCTTTAATGGTAACATATTATAGAATCATACTAGAAGACTTTCATCAAAATTATATGCTCTACAATACTATGTTTACCAATTTCAACATCTGTGTTCTGAAGAATGTTCTGTAAGAAACGTGAATGCTCAAAAGCTTTTTGCACACTATTGCAATTTTGTTTAAGATCTCTATTTTGGTGATATAAGGAACATACCCATTAGGCAATAATTAAGAACAAAAACAATATAATGTTTGACAACACAATTGTGAATACACAAAAAAATGTTATGTATTAACTCAAAATATGTATATATAAAGTATGAATTATTACAAGATATGTAATTTTCCCATATTTGGTAAATTTGAAAGTAAAATAAAATAATTGTGCTTTAAATAATGATTGCAGCATCAATTTAAATAATGAAAAATGAATACATTGAATTCTTCTGCAAATATATTTTCAATATTGATGATGCACTATTTCCATGTGAAAATTATTGTTTGGTGTTGTCCTTTTTGTTTTGTTTTGTTTTGTAAAATTCCCTAAATTTAAAAGAATATTTAATCTTTAAATATCTACACTTAGCAAAATAAATTTTAAATAATAAATAATTGTATATGTGTATACATTTGTGTGTGCATGTGTATATACATATATATATATACCTACATAGTCAAATGCTGATATTTGCAGTAGTCATGCTCTATGGTATCAACACAAACACTGATCTAGCAAATACTGAACCACTGTTTCCAGGGAAAATGAAAATACAGGTTTTGAATGTTGGGACCTCTGATCCCAACATTTTTTAAAATTAATTAATTAATTAATTTTTGGCTGTGTTGGGTCTTTGTTTCTGTGCGAGGGCTTTCTCCTGTTGCGGTGAGCGGGGGCCACTCTTCATCGTGGTGCACGGGCCTCTCACTGTCACGGCCTCTTCCGTTGTGGAGCACAGGCTCCAGACGCGCAGGCTCAGTAGTTGTGGCTCACGGGCTCAGTTGCTACGCGGCATGTGGGATCTTCCCAGACCAGGGCTCGAACCTGTGTCCTCTGCATTGGCAGGCAGATTCTTAACCACTGCACCACCAGGGAAGCCCTGATCCCAACATTTTTGTCAACTGATCAATACATAAACTTATTTTGTGTGTTTCTGTTTAAAGACACCATATATTGTTCATTCACTAACACCAAACTAATAGCCAACAGCACTTTAACTTTTGCCTGAATGAAACATCTAACACACATATTTTCTCAGTAAGGCTAATCACACCCTTCCTGTGTTTAAGAACACTATACAACACTTCAGAACTATGCACAGTAGCCATTTTAAACAGCGAAATTACTAACAACAACAAAAACCCTAAAAAGATGCAAAAAAAAAAAAAAAATGTAGCACTACATAGACCATGAAGAGGGCACTTGTATGAGATCAGAAACAAGAAGACAGACCATTGCCTCAACTGGGAACACACATGTCCATGAATGACTCAAAGTTTTCACCTCACTGCATATGTACACAAATGAATGACCATGAAAGCACCCCAAATATTGATTTTGGAACTACAAATAAATGCATTTTTGTGAGTAGGAGAAATCACAAATACGGAATCTGTAAAATAATAAGGGTTGACTATACACACACACACACACCCCCTAAATATATGTGTGTGTGAGTGTGTGTGCAGAAATTTTATATCACATGGCTAAGATAATTTGACAGTCAATTATCAATATGCAATACTGCAGTACATTTTGGAGAAATTAATACATTTCTGTAAGTGCTATTTTTTTTTGGCTAGAGCAGATGTAGTCAATGACCTAAAAGGTTTGGGGAATATAAGATTATTTCAACTACCAAGTCTCAAGATATTTAGTAGCCAAGAGGAACTCTTGGTTATATGTTTCCATAATTCAGTTTTAATTGCCTTTTTCTAAAGTTTTATTTTAAAGGACTAGTGTTATTAATAACTATGCTGGCTGTTGGAAAACTTTAAATAAATAGTTGAACACAAGGAGGTCATTTAGTTTATCATTTATTTCATTTCCCAAAAATGGAAGACTCACCACTTAGTGAAAAAGAAGCTTTGATATCTAGTGTCAGTTACACCTAAAAGGGAAGGATTTTCAAATTAAATTTAAGAATATGTTCCTGGAACATTTATCATTTCTAGTAGCAAAAATAACACAATTCAACCTGCTATGTTAGCTAATAAAATTGATAAACATCATTAATTACCATGACTCAACCCAAATCCAGTGTCTCACTTGTCTTTTCATTAACACACTTTGTGTGAGAAAAAATACATATTTCTAATAAACAAGACTTCGATAATTTCAAAACACTTGCCTCATAAAAGCATGCCTAATGTAAAACTTAATAAGGAAAATTGTTAGAAAGTTTCATGGCAAGAATTCTAATTACCTTAAAGCATGCGACTCTTAAAACAAATGTGGAAATATGAGACAATTATTGATATGCTTCCACATAAAATATGCAGACACATTAGCAAATAATTTGAATAAGTCTGACTTCTACTATTTTTGGAATCAGGTTGTATAAATACACAAATGATAAGAACACTTTGACAAATCTGAATAATAACTAACTCAACATTAACTAAGCAAACTAAATATTAATATGCTGAGTAAATAATTCAGATCAGGAGACAAAAATCAGTAACATACATTTACTCTTAACTGTCATCACTCTTAAGGAATAACTTTATTATTAGAAACATCATATATTTTATAATCAGATATTTATAGATATTAGTAAAAAGGAGATATAAAGAAATTGTAGAAAGAATAAAAGTTTTTAAAAGTCCAACACATTTACTTAGTGATAGTGAAACCCTATGACTAGTAAACAAAGCAAAACAAAACAAAACAAAACAAATACAGGTAGAGTGAAGTTTACTGCAATTCCAATTCCATACCCAAGTCAAAATGTCATAACATTTTTTATTCACATAGAACTAAAACGCCCATACGTCTATTTCTAGTGATCTAATATTCATGAGAAAAAGTTTTATAATATGATACATATATAAGAAAAATGTCATTTCATAGCAGATCTTTCATTGAGAGCCTTTTTTGGTAAGAAGCCACTATATCAAGCAGTTAGACAACGGATTTCATGGGGTGGTCATGGCAAAATCAACACATTTCACAGTTTGGTACCAATTAATGAAAACAGCTGCAAAAATACAAATAATGTCAAATGCCTTTTAGATGTGTCTAATGAACAAAATGAATAAAAATTAAAATGTATCTAAATGTGAACTTGACATTTCTTACTTGTTTCACCAAGTCAAAACCATAGCAAGTATGTTTCAATCAATTATCTGGCCATACACTAAACTTTTAAAATGCTATTTTCCTGATATAAACAGATTATTCTGTATTTTTTCTCATATTTATACTTTATAAAAAATAATATGTATTTTTTGCTTTTCATTTTGTGTCAATACTTTTGAACATAAGCTTTCTTTGGCATTTTGCATCTATTTCCATACTTTAAACACAAAACAATAAAAAAAAATCCAAAAAATTGAAAACGATGAAAATGCTTCTTAAGACTGTGTTTACATACAATTAAAAAATAAAGAACATGACTTTTAAAAATAAGAGAATGAACACATATAAAATATTTGTTCTTCTAAGTAACAGTGGAACCAATAAAATGGTGTATCTGGTTCAAATTCAGCTATAAAAAGGAATGAAGTACTGATACATGCTACATTAGGACATGAATCTTGAAAATATTGTGTTAAGTGAAAGAAGTGAGTTTAAAAAAAACTCCATTCATTTGAAATGTCTAGAATAGGTAAATCTATAGGGAAAGAAAGTAGACTGTTTTCCTAGGACTGGGGCAGGGATGGATGGGATGTAAAGGGAAGTTAATGCTAATGTGTACAGTGTTTTCTGTTGGGAGTAATATGATGAAAATTTCTAAAGTTGTTTGCAATGATTGTAAAACTCTATGGATGTGCTATAAAACATTGAATTATACACTTTAAATGAATGATTTGTATGTACTTGAATTACACCTCAAAAAGTTGTTATTTAAAAGAAACAAAGAACCTAAGGTACAGAGTTTTAAATAGTCTGTCAAAGGAATGGTGAAGTGAGTTTGCTAATAAATAAAAATACAAGGTAATAAATTTTAGTCTTTGAGATGAATTTTTCAGCTGAACAGAAATCTACAAATTTATATGTAATTTGATAGTGTGTGGGCTCTAGTCAAACAGTAAATAGCATATTCAAACATAGATATATCCTCCTAAAAATTCAGTAATCATGAAGTTGACTTATTAATCAGTTTCTCAGTAAGATATGTAAGAACGTGCTTCCTCTGTACACCCAAGTTTTCAATAATATTTTTTCCTTAAAAACTGTAAAAGAAAATATATCAACCAAAGATAATTAGTAAAAAGTTGTTATTTAGAAGTTAATGGTTTGTATTACTACTAAATATACTTCTGCACATTTCTGGTTTTTTATTTCAAAGTTTTGGAAATTTTTTCTTAACAGCTCGTCTGCCCCTTTTGTAACCATATATAATCTTGAAAGATTGTTCTTGATCATGCACATACACACTCACTCCACTGGTCTCATTTTGGTTTGTACATGATCATTTACAGAGGTGCAACAATAAGTGATAAATAACACATATAGACCATGTTGAGCATCACAGGCTGAACATATTAAGATAGGAGTGTTAACTTAGACATAGACATTTTTATAAGGAATCTGATTGGACACTTAAAAGTCTCTATTGGTTGTTTTTCTATCCTGTTGCTTTGTAACCAAACTCAAGAATCTCTATTCACAGATTCTACAAATATATATATATATATATTACTCATTAAGATAAGTAATCCACCTCCTGCCCTCAAGCATGTGAAAATGATAAAACAAATCCCACTGGAAATGACTGCAGCACTACTGGATGGCATATAGTTTTAATTTGGGTGACATAAGACTCAGAAAATAAGATTCGAATATAAAGGCATTTGGGAATCACTTATCTTGCACTCTAAAAGAGGCAGTTTCAGGGAAACAGATGACCTGAAAAGCTTTGTTTTCTGTTGAATAAAATAAATAGAAAGGTGAGGCAGTACAGCTCAAATTTTGATGCTTTCATGGAAGTAGAGTAGATGGTTCAATATGTGGTTTTGTTTTGTTTTGTTTTTTAATAAATTTATTTTTGGCTGCATTGCGTCTTCATTGCTGCACCCAGGTTTTCTCTAGTTGCAGGGAGTGGGGGCTACCGGTGCGTGGTCTTCTCATTGCGGTGGCTTCTCTTGTTGTGGAGCATGGGCTCTAGGTGGTGCGTGGGCTTCAGTAGTTGTGGCATGCAGGCTCAGTAGCTGTGGCTTGCGGGCTCTAGAGCACAGGCTCAGTAGTTGTGGAGCATGGGCTTAGTTGCTGCACGGCATGTGCGACCTTCCAGGACCAGGGCTTAAACACATGTCCCCTGCATTGGCAGGCGGACTCTTAACCACTGCACCACCAGGGAAGCCCGAATATGTGGTTTTGAATGTTCTCTTCCCAGTAAAGTTAGTGATATTTGGAATGAACATATGCTTTCATGTGAGATCAATTTAATGCTTAATCTATGAAGAAGTTGTGTTTAAAAAATCAAACAGTAGAAAAAGAGTAATACTTTTGTAAATTGTTCTTTTTTGGGGTGATTTCTTTGGGCCAGGTCTATAATAAATTCATTATTAAACCACTATGTTTCATAATCACAAGGGTTGCAAATAGAATAAATTTTCTCACCGATAAAATAAGATTAATTATTTCTAAATTGCCTTCAAGTCATATGGATTTTATTTCTTGTAAATTTATTTTAGTAAGATTAAATGACATGGCCACAGATAAATGGTAGAAAATAGTGTCTTTATTCCTGAATGAAAGGCCCTAGCTAAGGCAGGAATTAGTCTATGTAGAAGGGGAATATTTCTACTGTTTATTTAAGTCATTGAATATATATTAAGGCATTGATTTTATTATTGTTGATAGACTGAAAAACATACCTAAGTTTCCTAAAGCTACAGCTACCTTTCCATCATTAATTTTTCAAATTATCCTGACAAATGGGATATTTTAAAAGATGTTAATTGGGTGGCTTTTACTGTGATTTCTTTATGAAATATAAAAGATTAAACTTTGTTTTAGGCTTAAATTTTTCATAGAATATGTAGTGAATTTACCTGATTTCTAAACTAATCATGGCTTCAATATACATCATTTTGAATAGATTACTAAGCAATACTTTTTGAAAAATTTTAAGTGAAGATAAATAAAAAGAGAAATAATAGGCTCAAGAAAAATAGCCAATGCAGATTTCATGCCAAATGCATTAATGTGTTAACACATTTTCCCCCTCAGGTATATGTATAAAGATATGAACAGACCTGCCAGCATCACCAGTTCTATTTCACCAGTTTCACCTATAAAGAGCATACTCTTATCTCATATTCTCATTCATTAAGACAAAATTAAATGACAGCGCCTATTCCAAAGGACTTATCTTTCACATGAGGTTATATAAGGCTATCCCATTGTTGTTCAAGATGTGATGGGAAACACCATACCATTAGCAAGTGTATGCACAAGCCCAGGAATTAAAAAAATTACCTGGTTCCTGCAGTTACTCTTGCACAAATAAAATGTGGTCCAATCATTGTCCTGGTCTAAGCAATCAGATTACCTACACTTCTTTCAATGTGTTTAGATGTGAAAGGAGCTGTAGCTCCTGGAATTGTTCCCTCCAACATTGCTCTTCATAAAGAGAGTCTGTGGGTCTCTTCCCAAATCAGGAGAATAGGTGAAGTGTACCTGAATATTTAAGCGTGGGTTGCAAATTGTTTTCTTCTGAATTCCTTATTCAGTTTTGTTAGGAAACCAATTATGGAATCATAGTTAGAGGTATGAAGACTGTGGGTACAGAATTTTTTAAAGGTCAATGGTGAACTCTAATAACTAAATAGAATAACTAAATAAAGCAAAGGATTATAAGTCATTATGCCTTGCTTTAATTTTTCTTTAAATTCCAAGTTAATGAATACTTTTATATCACAAATTTCTCCAGATTCACTCATCCAGAGGGATGCCACTGTTATGGTGTTTATAAAGAAGTAAAGAAATGACTCTGCTCCCATCAGTACCATCTTGTCAACATAACATTCATATTTCAACCGCTGGCTAATGCAAGGGGAGTTACTGGAGTTTCTCATATGTCCTCATGGATTTCAATAGCTTATATTTTCTTTTGCCACTTCTTATCTCCACTGAGTGGTTGAATGAAATGCCATGCAATGTTTTCTCCTAATATTAGCATTGGTATTGTCATAATAGGTGGGAAAATTGATCCAAATCTAAATGATTTCCCTAATATCCAATGTTAAGTCCTATTTAATCTCTTCATGTTAGATCAATTCATGGGTGTTCAGTCACATTACAGACTGCCAGTGGCTTAGACATCCAATACTAATTAAATCAGTTGATATCAATGTGAAAGGAAATGCATTATGAACCATGGTAAACCCGGTGGAACAGTTATGGGCTACTGAAGTTGTGGCAGTTAAAGATGGAGAAGTTTTCTGTTGTTTTTTTGTTTTGTTTTGCTTTGTTTGTTTTTGGTTTTTGTTTTTTTAAGAAGCATGCATGGACCTGGTCAGCATTGTGAAGAAAAGTTATGGTAATCTGCTTTATATTTTTTAAATTAATTTATTTTGAAACATTTTAATTGAAATTAATGATACTTCAATGAATGCTTGTGCCCATTTTTTCAATTATCATCAAATTTTTGGTTGTAGATATTGTCATTGGTATCTAGATTGGAATGGAGACAGCATTCATTTAAAAAATGTTGTCAGGAACTGAGGAGTTGCATGGTTTAAGGGGCGTCTAAGATTTATCTGTATTACCTAATTACATAGATATACGAGGCAACTAGTGATAGCTAATTTGAGTGTTTCACACAGGAGGGTAGAAGGTTTTAGTCTACAAATTATGGACTAAGAAGCTTGATAACAAAAGAGTGCTAATAAAATAATGATAAAAACAAAAACTGTCATTATTTACAGATGTTATGATCCTTTATGAAACTAAATTATTTCAAGTACATAGAACCATTATAACCATATGTGCACAATAATTTTACAAAGTAAATTATAATATTAAGAAACATTAAAGAACTGCAAGATGTTAATGAATAAATACCATAAAGAGGCTAATTATCTCATAACTGACCTATAGATTTAATGAAATTCCAATCCAAAATTCCAATAAAATTTTAAACAGAAATTGATATTCCGATTCTAAGTATATTATATAAAAGAGAAAAGAGGCAAAAATAATTAGGGCATTTCTGAACAGGAAGAACTGGAGGTGGTGATTTGCTATTCTGGATATTAGAATTTATTGTGAAGTTATAGTAACTAAGACACTTCTATATTACAGGAATAAATACATGTCTAGCAGAGTAGTATAGAGAGCACAAAAAAGACCCAACTTCTCTGGAACTTAATCTTATGTACATGCTACATGCCATATCAGTGGGAAATCAGGGAAAAAAAGATTATGTGAATGAAAAATAAAAATGTATATTGGGCTTCCCTGGTGGTGCGGTGGTTGGGAGTCCACCTACCAATGCAGGGGATACGAGTTCGTGCCCCGGTCTGGGAGGATCCCACGTGCCATGGAGCTGCTGGGCCCGTGAGCCATGGCCGCTGAGCCTGAGCGTCCGGAGCCTGTGCTCCGCGGCAGGAGAGGCCACGGCAGTGAGAGGCCCACGTACCACATAAAAAAAAAAAAAAAAAAGTATATTAAATACATGTCATATATATGTATATATATAATACTAAATACATTAAAACTTTAATGTTGATTAAAAAAACACTTTCAAATATCTAAGTCAAAAATATGGTAAATATTGGGGGGGATTATTTTAATTTACTAATTAAACAGAGAAAATATGGAAATTTAATTACATTTAAATCAAGATTTCTTTTAATAATAAAGACACCCTAAGGAAATTGCAAAAAAGAAGTTATAAACTTGGTAAAGATATTTGCAATTTTAAAAACCAAGAAAAACTATTATTGACTATGTAAAGAACATTTACCACTTCATAAGAAAGTCAGAAGCAATAGAAAAGTGAAGAGAAAATGGGCAAAAAGTATTGACAGACATTTCCCACAAGAAAGAATCACATATGGCCAATACATATTTGAAGAGATGTTCAATATGGCTAAAGACCAGAGAAATTCAAAACAATACACTTATCAAATAAAATTTTATACACATTTAATTGGTAAAAATCAAAAAGGCATATATATTAGTTTCCTACTGCTGCTGTTTAAAAAATTACCACAAACGTAATGGCTTAAACAACACATATTTATTATTTTACAGTTCCGGAGGTCATAAGTATGAAATGGGTCTCACAGGGATAAATTAAGGGGTTGCAGAGTTACATTTCTTTCTGTAGGTACTAGAGGAGAAAAAAAGAATTCTTTTTCCTTTACAGCTTCTAGAAGTTATCTCCATTCCTTGGCTCATGACTCCCTTCCATCTTCAAGGACAGCAATGCCCCATCAGGTCTTTCTTGTGTCCCATCACTCCTACTCTGACTCTCTTGCCTACTTTTTCCACATATAAAGGGCCCTTGTGATTACATTGAATTGCAGATAACTGAAGGCATATTGTAGATAGTTCAGGATAATCTCCTTATGTTAAGGTCAGCTGATTAACCACTTTAATTCTATCTGCAACCATATGCCTCCTTTTTTCTATGAAATATAACACATGCATACATTTTGGGGATTACAATAAGGACAACTTAGAGGGGTCATTTTTCTGTCTATCACAATGTCCAATAACAATAACAAGAAGATGGTAACCTATAGTGTCTTTTATTTACTGCTGGCCAAGTGTCAAGTCATAAAACCATTTTATTAGGATGGTAGGAATTATGTGATAACAAATAACCACATGATCTTAATATCTTAACAAAAGAACAAGTTTATTTCTTTCTCAACAATATATCCACTATAGTTCTGAGAAAAGAGTTTGTAAAGATGTACAAATGTAAATCAGATGCATCAATTGCACCACTAGTTTATGAGAGCAAAACTTGGAACAGAACACCCATCAAACCATAGGTTACTCACATAATGAATATTGTATCTCAGCCAAATGAATAAAATGTGATTATTCACACAATGAATATTATATTTCAGCCAAAATGAATGAACTATATAACTGCTAAAAAGTCAAAAGAAAGTTCTTGGGGAAGTCAGTTGTTGTTGCATATTATATCAGATTTAATCTTACAAGGTGAAAAAAACCCTAATCATTCTTTTTTAAAGGAAAAGCATGTTTATGAGAGAAAAAAAATGACAGTAAATAATTTACATTAATATGTTTTAAGACAAAATTCGGGTATCACTTTTACTTGGAAGCCTTTCAGGAATCATCCCCAGGTGACTTGTGTTTGCCACCTACCTATGCCTTTTATTACACACACACATTCCATTTCATTATATATAAATTTTTTTCTTACTAAATCTTTATCTAAACAGAGAGATCCTGAAGGGATCTAATTTACCTTATGCTTCTCTTTATTTCTTACCTTATGCTTCTCTTTATTGCAGACCGTGGGTCTGCAAATTTATTCTACAAAGGGTCAGGTAATAAATATTTATGTTTTCCTAACTCCATATAATCTGTGTTGCAACTACTCAATTCTGTTATTGTAGCCTGGAAGTAACAATATACAATACATAAGGAATGGGTTTGGATGTGTTCAAATAAAAACAGGCCAGGGCATGGATTAGGCCAACAGGTCATAGTTTACCTAAGGCCTGTCCTAAAACAACCCCTCACATATTCTGGACACAGAAGTATGTGATTGGATTAGTTGATAGGCAAATTGTTTTCACATTGAATTAATATGTATTAATTCATATTGATAGAACTGAAATGGTTTAACAAAAATGTGAGCCCAAGAGCAAGTTAGGAAGAAAATGAGACTTCAGTTGTGAACTAAATTTTATAAACTCATATCGTAATCTATAGTGACAGGGAGATAATATAACACATATATATGTGAATGTGTATTATAATATACCTTCATGGCCTCCATCTAGTAGTTGTTTATTGGCAGTGCAGCATTATATAAAGCATTCCAGAAAGAACTGTGAAAAAACGCCTTATTCTAATTTCTAATGCTAATTTTATTTATCAGTGATATTCAACATGTGGTTAATCATGCTTTCTACTTTTTAATTATTAACGTTCTATATATTTTTTTATTTATTATTACTTTAGTTTTGTATTACTCTCTCCTACCTGGTGATCATATATTTTTGCTTGTTTATTTTATTTATTATTTAGTGAATCAACCAATTCTGTGAGAATTCCCTAATAATTCTTAAAAATATCTCAGCAAACTTAATAGGGAAATAATTCATAATTAAATGGAGCCAATAAAACTGGGAACTATATCCTTAAATATCCTCAAAAGAGAGATAAAGATGGTTTCCTTACAGTGCTAATAGCTCTTCATCAAGTTATGTAAGTAACTGCTAAGTAACGGTTTCCATTTTTGTTTATGCTTATGGTTAAAAGTATATTGCATATCATAAATTCATAAAGAGAGATATATTATACAAAATGGAGCAGTCTGATATGTTTATTCTATTTTTCACTGTTCTAATGTTGACTATTTTATTCCATTTTTTAAATTCAGGACATGACAAATTAAACTGATACTTGATTGATAAGCTAAATGTAATCCAGTTTGACAAACACTGTCTTAGAGCATAAAATGATATAAAGTTAGTAGTGAAGATTTTTTCACATACTCCCTGTTACACACTTTAGTTACATGCCATGTGTTTCTATTTTTTAAATTAAGATATTAGGATTTCTAGAAAATTGAAAAGTTTTGACTTAATTTAGAAAATTTGAGGTTAAGAAGAAGATAACATCCTCTATTTTAATTGTTTCAAAGACAATTTTTTATTTGGCACCCCACTGAATTCATTACAGAAATTTCAATGATTTATCATTTAGTTCTTTTTATAAAGCTTTGTCAGTTTTCTAAATTGTCAGTACTTTTTATATCGGGATTCTTTTAAAGTGATATACTGATACTATTATGCTCAGATCCATTAAAAATAAATATTGATTTTTATAAATATCTAGTTATGTGTAGCACCTAAGTTTGTGAAAAAGAAAATTAGTTCTATTGAATTGAGAGTACCTATTGATTCGTTTAGATTTATTTAGATCTATCTAGTTGGATCTTTTATAAGAGAGAGGCAGTTTTACAATTTTATGACTTCTTTCCCATGATCACATATATGTTAGATAAACTCCTCTAGAGAAAAATTAATTTTCTTTTTTTTTTTTGCAGCTGTGCAGTTGAGAATAGGTCTGTCAGAAAGACTTATTTTTGTCACTTTGTTTTTGTACTATTCTATTTTTCTTCATTTCTTCAGTACCTAGCACAGTGTCTGTAACATATTTGGCATATTTATTGGTTGAAATGATGACTGAATATTCATAAAGCATACGACAAATGCTGTGTAGAAAAAAAGATTATACTGTACCAGAAATAATCCAGACTCAGATTCCTTATACTCCAAAAAATTAGGACTACATGATCCTTAGTTTTCATAAGCACATGACTCCAGGTAGAGGTAGCACAATTTATAGTATGAAGAGCAAGACATCAGTTGAACACATAAGATTTTAAAGTGATAAAAATTAAATGTATACAACAATGAGATACTACTACATATCTATAAAATAGCCCAAATCCAAAACACAGACAATATCAAATAATGATGAGGTGTAGAGCAACAGGAACTCTCATTCTTTGCTGGTGGGAATATAAAGTGGTAGTCACTCTGGCAGTTTCTTGCAAAAATATACATGCTCTTACTACATGATCCAGTAATCCACTACTAGTTATTTACTCAAATGAGTTAAACACTTATGTCAACATAAACCTGCACATGAATGTTTATAGCAGATTTATTGGTATTTGCCAAAACTGGACACAACCAAGATGTCTTTCAATTGGTGAATAGATAAACAAACTATGGTGCATGAAATACATATTATTAAAAAAGAAATTAACTATCAAACTACAAAAAGACCTGGAGGAAACTTAAACACATGTTGCTAAGTGAAAGAAGCCAGTCTGAAATGACTACATACTGTATGCTTACAATTATATGACATTTTGGAAAAGGCAAAACTATAGAGACAATAAAACGATCAGTGGTTGCTAGGAGTTGTGGTGGAGATAGCAAGGAGATAGGTGGAACACGGGGATTTTTAGGGCACTCAAAATATTCTGCATGATTCTCTAATGTACTTATAAGATACCATGCATTTGGCAAAACTCACAGAACTGTGAAACACAAAGAGTGTATCCAAATGTAAGTGTGGACTTTCGGTAATACTAATATATCAATACTGGCTCATCAATTGCAACAAACATACCATACCAATGTGATATGTTAATAGGACAAACTGAGAGCAAGGGGGTAGGGAGTATATGAGAAGGAACACTCTTTATTTTCTGTTCAATTTTCCTATAAAACTAAATCTGCTCTAAAATATAAAGACTTAATTTTAAAATAGCAACATTTTAAGATTAAATGTATAATTTATGCTCCTTTAGTTGAATAGTAAACTGGTAACTGTTTCTTTATATTTAACCATTAGAACCTCCTATGATATTTTAGGAAAATTATCACTTAGTATTTAATCTCCTGCAAAGCAATTTATTCTACCAAAATCAAAGGTTCAGAATTTAGGATTTCTAAATCCTGTGTCAATCATATATTTTAACATATTCCATTTAAACAGTTTGTTTGAAACTATAAATCTTATAGGTTTTTTTTCCCCCTTGGGTTCTATGTTACTATTGTGAAAAAAAAAGTAATGAAACCAATTATTTTTACCAAAATTTATTTTTAGTACAAAAGTATGTCACTTACTTTATCGTCATGCACTCAGCATGACAAATAAACCTACGTCCTTCTATGATGTTTATATTAGAGTGTGCATCAAGGGTTTGTACATATCTGTCTAGCTTGTTTAAAGTAGTTTGACAATGTGCACTATGATATTAGCAGGCTTTAGTGTAATACCACATATATGAGGCATTATTATTATCTGAATATACTAGAAAGGCATTTCATAGTCTGTATTTAGAGAGATGTGTAGTGATTCAATAAACTTTATGTATCATGTTGAAAGTGGAAAAAGAGCAGACACAAAAAAGTTCATAATAGAGGCTTATATCAGAACTGCTATCAGAAAGAGTACATCCATATTCAGTTCATGAACTACATATATTTATGATAAGTTAGTTTGATGTGATTGTTAAAGACATTGCATATGTTAGCCACTTTTAAACTTTTACTATGCAATTAACCTACTGATATTTGATCACCTATTTTATCATATTTTTGTTAAAAGCCCATGAATTATACTCGATAGAAACAGAATTTTGAACTCTATCATATGCATCTTAATTTTCTAATTTTCAACAAATCTACTTTGAAGGTTTAAAAAATAGATTAGTGTATTATATGAATAGGAAAGTTATTAAATGAGAAAGGATGTCATTAAAGGACAGTAGAATTTTAAAATATTTTATTTTGTCATTTGCAGCTTTTTAAAATCAGATATAAGACAAATAAAATGAACATAAGTTTGAAAGGAAGTATCTCTCTTCACTATATTTTAAAATTTTCAACTTAAAGATTTTAGCAGTAATGTGTTCACTTCATTTAAGAGCTTTTTCATTAAACTAATGCCAAACTAAAATAAGAATTAAACTATATTCAGTTGCACAATTAAATATATCTTACATTTTACATAAAACAATTGTAACCTGCTTAAAATATACGTTGATGGATAGAGCAGGCTTAAGGCATTAATATCTGTATATACTGATCTAAAATTCAGATGATGTCTTCTTTACTAAGCATGAAAATATTTTGGTAAAATTTAAATCACGTGAAATGCTAATAAAATTCAATTATTTTACTCAATGATATTGTGGATGCATTTGTTCTTTCAACACAGAAATAACTATGACAAAAAGATAGAAATATTCATGAGAAAATTTTTGTCTAGATTTTGAACTGTATCTTATTAATAAGAACAGGATATTTTTTCCAAATTTTTAATTTAGGCAATGGATATGTATCATTTTTATTTTTGCCACTTACTCAGGAAAACTAGAAAGGTATTTAGTAGGGTAGAATGCTGTAAGACACAGAGGATGTTGAACATGATTAAAAGGAAGCATATTCACAGAATAAACAGTTGATAAACTAACAAAATGCTGGATCACTAAACTGGTGGTAGGCATTCACATTCAAACTGAATTTTAGTCATGATAAGAACCATTCAATAGTTACTTTTCACTAAAAAAAATATATGTTTTATTATAGCTAAGCAGAAATTATTTTTTCTCTCTGGCCTTGATTCCTATTCTAACCAGCTGGCTGACTTGTGACTTGTGCTGATTGACAGGGCAGAAACGCAAAGGCTTTGCAATTAATAATTCTCTGCTGCTGTTGAGCACCAAGACCTTCATTTTAAATTATGCCAGATGCTTCACAATTTAATCATAGCCCAAGGAATGAATACTATGGTTTTAATCAAAGATTCTTTCTGACTAAATAAGTATACCCTTCTACAATATTTCAATATGACCCTAAAACACATTTTAATAGTTTTCTTTTAAAGAATGCCAACATTATATTTTGGTCTTTATGATTCTGTCTATTCATTCACTTTCATTATTGCTTTAAGATGATGTTTCCATGTCCATCTAACATATATATCCACGGCTAACTAGGTAGACACCCATTTAGATTAAGTGTTTACTTTGGATCAGTCTGTACTTACACTAAACCACCATCTTTAGCACTCTAAAAATCCTTAACTGTAGCTACACATTTGCAACGAGAAACGATTAACTCCCAAGTGTTGGCATTTTTTGATCAAATCAATGCAGATTAACCCAAGTCACTCAAAATATTAAGGTCTGGTGACAAGCCTACCAGTCTTTGCACAGGGAATAATTTAGCTTAATGAAAGATTGAGCAACATATGAAATATTTACATACTTTTAAGTATTTTAAAGTCAGGAGAAATAATGTTCAAAAATGTTGGGCACTTTACGTTAAGAAGGTATTACCAGAAACCTCTATATATTAAATGAAGTTTTATTTTATTAGAAAAAAAAAGAGGGCTTAAAAGAGTAGTATTGAAAGTTCAAGATTCCTTTTAATATTTTTTAACTTAATGGCAATATTTATAGTTTAGTAAAGCACAATTTCAATTATTAGAGTTTTTTGGGTTTTGTTTTCTGTCAGTTACACACAAGCAGCATTGTTGACTCTCAATAACAATTTTTATTTAGCTCTATGTTCTATTCCACCCCCCTTCTCCCTTAAGAAGCACGTATTTCCTTCTCTTTCCAATTTTTATTCTATAGATTCTTTTATAGTGTCATCCATGCCTTAATTTTGTTAAAATTATACATTCATTAAACTATCACACTGCTGTTAAATACTTAATCTCTCCAACCTTAAAACCTATTTAGGAATATAGAGACAACAGCAATAACCATGCACACATAAGCTGTATGCTTACTCAGTGCTTTTTTTTTTTTTGACTCAGTATGCTTTAAGGAAGATTCTAGACAAGGGTTGTTTGATTAACTCAATTTGAAAGAATTCGATTCAGGTAATGAATTATCAGTGTCAACAATTCCTTAATTGTCTTGAAGTTTAAAGGATTTTTAAGAAAGTAATGGACTTTTAAATAAATAATTTTCAGGAAAATATTTAGAAAGATAAATGTCATTGTGCAGGTAATAAAAGAAAAAAAAAGGACCAATGTTCAAGTAGAACTTGAGCACTAAAAACAAACTGAAAAATAAAGACAATTTTCTTTTCTAAATGTGAGAGTTTTTACCAAACTGTCAACTTAACTCAGAGATAAATTCATATGCCTACATAGTAATTGTTGATTGAAATTGAAAGAAGTCTCCACATATAATTGCAAATTAAATATTCCAGCTTCCTTTTAATTTCAAAAAATGCTTAAAGCTACTTCTCAAAAATGCCATATGGTTTACATTGGATAAATGCAAAGTCTTGAATTTATGTAGAGCTTAAATTCAATATAAATGGTGTTTATGTCTATTATGCAGGTTTATAAAAGGAATGGGAATTTAACTTCAATGAATAAAAATTCAACTTTTTTAAGCCATATTTTATTGCTTTTCTTTTACAACATTTAATTTTAACTTTCCATACTTAATATTTGTCAATCAAATTATACTGGAATCAAATAATATTTCCATGCTCTAAAGATGAAATCTGAAATATGGGCAAATTGTAAGGTTTTAGACCAGTGATCTCACTAAATAAAATAGATTATATAATAATTTAGACAGAAAAGAATAGTGCTTAATGAAGTTATATCCATGACACTAAAGCCAATGTTAAAGAAAATATATGTTTGGTTGACTTATGCTTGGTAAAGACAGTATAAACATGTTATAAGAGAATAAATCTCATATAGTTTAAGATATTTTTCCCCCAATCACAACTATAGTAGAGGAATGAGGAAGAAATTGACTTTCAGATTCCTAAACTTAATCGTCAACCTTTTTGCCTAGAACCCTGGCCCTAGAAGTAAATGATGTCACAGCACTTTTAGCTGGCTATGCCTGATAAAGTTAGCTTGTGCTATTTTCCAAGACTTTTTTAGTTGAATTCACACCACAGTTAAATTAAATAATAAGCTGCAAGATCTACTTCATTTTTATTGTCTATGTAACGGAGAAAAGCATTGCAAATACACATTTCATTTATAAGTTGGCAAAAGCAGGAGTAACTTTCATAAGATATCAACTTTGCAAATGTTTGTCTGCTAAGAACATACCATAACCTTATCTATTATACAAAAACATTTCTTTAGCATGGCATGTTTAATAAACTTGCAGGCTTCTTTTGTCCTCTTCTAGGGGGACAGCATGGCCAAAAGACCTGGTAGTTTCAGAGTTCTATATTCTTATGGTTCTCAAGTTTCAAACCTGGATTTTTCACTATATTGCCAGATACACATACTCAACTGTATACTTGATATTTCTCTTACCTTCATTCACAGTTTCAACAAAATATTTATTAAGCCTATATACATTATTTAGGTATAAAAGTTGTGATACACCATTAAATGAAGTCTTGGTTTTTATTAAACATATACACAAATAGTGGGAGATGTTTGGTGGTGATATATGCAATGAAGATAAAATAAAACAGGGTAAGAAGAATAGAATAGTAGATGAGCAATGGTCTTTCTGTAATGAAGGACCAGGAAGCCCTTACCAAAAAGAACATAATTACCAAATACCTGAAAGAAGTGAGGGAATAGTTATAACTATCTGGAGAAGGGCATTCCAAACAGAAGGACTAGAAAATGCAAAAGCTCAGAGGTAGCACATGTATTATGGCTGAAGCATACTGACCAAGAGGAAAAGAGGTAGCAAATGGAGCAAAGATTAGCCTAGTGCAAGATTGTGTAGAAGCAGATACATTATTAAAATAACCTTTAATTTTACTCTGAGTGATAATGGAAGTCACAGAGTTTTGAGCAGAAAAGCAACATAATCTGAGTGCCATTTTAAAAGGGTGATTTAAGTTACTGTGGAGAGAATACAGTCTGAGTCTGATGTTTTTTGGTTTTTTTTTTTCTTCTGTATCTGCTCTTCCAATAACCTTCCTATCTTTGTAAACAGCAAATAATTTTTCTAGTTGCTCAGTCAATAATGCTTGTGAAGAATTATCAAATGGAAAGATGTGCAGATAACAAATAACTGAGTAAAACTAATATTGTTACAAACGCAAAAAATTCATCAAATTGTAGAAAGTATAAATATCTGACACACTAGATCAAACAGAACCAGAATTTTGAATGAGAACGAGTCCTTGAGAGAGATGCACCTATTGAACACATTGATTAAATGATAAAATATAGATCATGAAATTAAATACACATATATTGTACTCTATATATGTATGTATATACTATATATGTATGTGCTATGCATGTATGTTTATACTATATGTATGTATATGTATATCAATTCAGTTTACACTAGTGTTCATTAACGTATTGATGAGAATGGTCAGATGTTTAAAACAATAGAGGATTCTTAAAAGGACAAGTATATATGAATTATATACAAGTATACAAGTATATATGAATTAGGTGTGTGAATACTACGCAATCGTTCTAATCATAGGTAACTACTATGACAATATTTGTCTATCAATCAAGTTCACTGGAGAGATGCCAACAAAATTAATGGAAGTCACTTGAAAATACAATAAAATAGGATTAGAGAAAATGGCTAAAAGAACTCATTCACATTTTATTTATACTATAGTTCTCCGTTTATTACTAACTTGGTGAAAAAGAAGATTTTTTTTTAAAAAAAGAAACATTAATGATTCCAAAATGAAAACGTGATTTGATAGTGACATTAATTCAAATTTACTTCTTTGTTACTATCACCAAACATAATGAGCCATTTTCAGGACATTTGATTTCACCAAGATCTCACATCTTTTGTTCAACAATACAATGTCATCTTTGTCTTAATGAATGTAAATCTCTAATTCTGTGGGGGGGAAATTATTTAAGTTGTACTTCTCCTTGAGAGATTCTAGAAACTGCATAAATAAAAGTTATTTTTCATTTTCCCTGATTATGTAGGTTGGGGACTTGTTATGCTAATTAGTCTTGTATTAGGGTAATCTGAACAGCTGTAACAAACAGACCAAGAAGTATAATCACTAAACACAATAAATATTTATTTGTTTCTCCCATAGCAAATCTGAGTTGGCACGCCACAGGAGCTGTACCCTCTGCTTGTTTGTCAGGCAGTTTTAACATACCACTGTCAAGGTCATTCTGGTCACTATTTTCCTAGTCCAGAGGCCAACAACAGCCATACGTTATTCTCCACATATTTCACTGGTGTGAATTTATTCACATGGACATGTCTCACTTTAGCTGTGGAATGCTATTAAACAAAGAGAAGCAGCAAGTATTTTGATAGACAGCATTCTTTGCCATGCTGAAAAACTGGTGAGGAAATTTAATTAATTGATGACTTCGTTTAATCTGTTTGTTTACGCTTACATAGTAAATGGTATTTTTTGACAAAGATAATCCTAGATAGGATTTTCAAGCATCCCTTAATCATCCCAGTGAACTCATTCAAATTTTATTATCAATAAATTAAACATTCCACTTTTCAATAGAAATAATGCAGTTTCAGAGGATCAACATTACACCTACCATTTTAATTTATTTTGGGGCCAATCTAAGATCTCTGCTAATTTAAACATCTCACAGTCAGAATAATATTTAATTTGAGGAACAATTTTAATATGCAACAAATTAACTTTATTTTGTCATTATTGTGCTTCATCATTTTACTTCAACCAGAATTAAAGTTCTCTAACTTTTATGTTACTGGTACAAAAGCCAACTCAGATATCATTATTAACAATTAAGTATAATGATACATTACAAAAAAGGGGAAGTTAAAGCTTTGTTTGTACATTTCAAATATACCACAGTTTAAAAAGAACTTACATAATTACTATATTGTGTTCACATGTATAACACAACTTAAAGTTACTTGATCAAGTATATTTCATGTTGGTACTCACCTCATCTTCTTTCATTTTAAAGTACTGATAAAACAATGTAGAGAGCTACGGAACTGTAATTGGTTTTTATAAACCCTAGCCTGAAAGACTCACATTAAATGGCATCTTTCACAATACTCTCCTCATCTGTTTATCATTCCTTTGATTTTTTTCCAACTCATAAGAAGCATGCTTGCACATTTGTATTCTGTTCATATCTAAATTCCAGTAAAGGTCAGCTTTCCCATAAAAAAGGGTATAAATAGTGCATAAAATGATGGTCCAAGCTAGCACATCAAGAAAATAAAAGCGTAAAAGTAAAGGTCATTTTCACAATTTTTATCTTGAAGCAGTCTCAAAAATATATAGTGTGAAAATTTGTCAAAGTTTTCAAAAGTGGAGTTTGGATATTGAGGTTCTTTCTTTTCTATTTTCTTTGCTATGACCTTTCTAGAAGTTAAAAAGAAATTGTACATTATTTGAGGTCATTATGTTGGTTTCGTTATTAGGGTAATTACCCCTGATGTTTAATCAATTATCAAACTAATATTTGTTTAGGTTGAAAATAATCATTCTTTCCTTGGAAGCCACATTTAGATTTGGCAACATTAACAATAGATAAAGCATATCAGCATTTCCAAGATAAACACAAAGAAAATATTCATTACGTATTTAAATAATTATTTAAATGAAACATTTTTATAAATTTTAATATTTTGACTTTCATTTAGTGAGTTTATCAGGAAAGCCAATACGAGGAATACACTGAACTTATTAAATTCACTTTGCATTTATCTTATTCATTCATCAATGTGGATTGATAACTGAGTAACGATTATGATATTAAACTTTTGAAAGCCTTTGGAAAAGCTACCTATGTGAACTTTTGCATCCATAAAATATGGAAGCAATATGAGCTAGCTTTAGTTTCACTATATTTAGGACAAGGCCAAGACTTTTGATAAAGTCTGTGGAATCAAGACAGGTAACTATATTAGCAAAACACAGACACAAATGCTGGGGCATGAGCTCTCTAGCGCACCAAAATTAATAGAGCACCACTGTGGAAAAATATTTAACCCTGTCCTTAATCTTCTCAGCCTCTGATATATATTTTTTTCTATCCTAATAGTCTCCACATCTTATCAAAATTACTTATGTATAGGCGTGTGTGTGCAACAAAATTGTTAACTCCCTGGGTAGACACCACATCTCATCCATTGCTTTTAAATTTATATATCTTAAATTAATAATTAACTAGGAACTAGTATCAGACAATAAGAATAAAATAAAGCAAATAAATATTTGGTTTCAAATCTCAAAAATTTTAAGTCTACAGGCATACCTTATTTTACTGCACTTCACTTCATTGCACTTCAGAGATATTGCATTTTTTACAAATTGAAGGTTTGTGGTAACCTTACATCAAGCAAGTCTATTGGTGTCATTCTTCCAACAGCATTTGTTCACTTTGTGCCTGTTACATTTTGGTAATTCTCACAATATTTCAAAAATTTTTACTTCATTTTCATTATTATATTTGTTTTGGTGATCTGTGATCAGTGATCTTTGATGTTACTATTGCAAAAAGATTACGGCTCACTGAAGGCTCAGGTGATGGTTAACATTTTTTAGCAAAAAAGTACTTTTAAAATAAGGTATGTACATAGATTTTTAGACATGATGCGATGGCACAGTTATGTAGTGTAAACATAATTTTTATATGCACTGGGAAACCAAAAAACAAAAATCTTGTGACTCAGTTTATTGGGATATTTGCTTTATTGCAGCAGTCTGGAACCAAACCCGCAATACCTCTGAGGTCTGCCTGTAATAGGGGAGATGGATATTTTTAGTACGTTTAATGCACACAAAAATGAAATAGTAAAAAAGCTGAAAAGGAAGTTGTGATACATCCCTTATTGTTCTGCATTTATGGAGGCGTAGGATTTTTATAGGTAGAAGGTTTGGGATGAGCATGATAGGTAGAGAGGGTTGTGGTTGTGAGTTGTGAGGGGAGAGGAAGCATTCTATAGTTCTATGATTAGAAGTAAAAGAGGCACTAAAAGAGTCTATGCCTCTGTACATGAACATCACAACAGTTTCTCAGTTTTTTCTCATCCCCCTATCTGGAACAGAATGATGAGACAGGGCTGGATTTGAGTATTTTCCTTCCCCAGGTCATTTAGGTTATGGTAATAGCCTAGCAAGTTATGCTTTCATTAACTAGTTGAAAAGACATATTTAATTAATCTCCATAGGACTACTGATTAAGGAAGAAAAAATTAGAATCAATAGCATTCCACATTTTAAAATAAAATAATAATTTAAAGTATGAAATACAAAAATGTAATAAAATTAATTAAAGGTGACACCTTAGAATAAGATATAAAACGCTAGATTTAAAATAAAATACCCCTTTCAGAGCACTACAACAAACAAAACCAATACTAAAATGTTTTACATGATAAAACACAAATGAACAATATTTTTAAAAATTGTTTCTGATTAGAAGAAAATGCTAGATATATTTACACATGCATATTCATATAAAAGAACAGTTTCCATGCTCATGAAGAACACTAAGAGTTCAATAGAAAAGGACAGCCTATTTTAAAAATAATCTTCAAGTGACAGGAACTTAGGAACCGTCATTCCACAGAGGAATAAGAAAAATCTTAGTTTAAAAAACTGTTGTCTATTCAATGGGCTAATATATTTGGAAACAGTCTGCATGGTTGTCATGGGTTAAAAATTAAATCAATCTTTAGAGGGAGCTGTCAACAATAACACCAAATTAATCAGTTACTGTGCTGCCATCAAAACTGAAAAAGGGAATTAAAATATGGGTAAATTCTTTTCAGTCCAACACTCCACAGTAACAATGTCCTACTTAAAGCAGATTATGGAGTGTCTTTTATTAATTCTTGGTGAATGGAAACTGATAGTGGTTAATAAAACTTCAACTCTATGTAAGTAATTAAAAGCCTGGGAACATAGTTATATTTCTTTTTAGTGGAATATATCAAGCTTGACTTTATTTTCACTTCTGAAATTTTTTTCCTTGAAGTTTCAACAACTTTTTTCAAGCCTAAAACTTACAAGCAACTATAACAGTCCTATGAGTTGCTGTAATCCAGAAGTGTCTTCTTTATAATACATAAAATTAGAATTCTTAGCTTAGTGTAGTAAATCCTCTCCAAATAATATTCCTAGTTTAAATATCTTTCAAAATAACAGCAAAAAAAAAAAAAAGACAAATCTGCCTTAAAGGTTTAGGTATACTAATTCAAGATATAGTCATTATGTCCTTATGAAAATGCTTTCATAATATGATACAGCTGGATGGAAGCTGAACACAAAAGAAAGTTGATTACTTATATCATTTTGATTTTCTAAACAGATGTTTCCTTTGTGGCAAGTTGCATTTTAATACAACAGAGAAAAATGAAAAGTGTAATATTTCAATATGTCTCAACTATTTTCCAGAACGTTCTGCCAAAATCATTCTCATCATTTCAAAATAAGTGGTTTTACCTTGATATTTACTCATTGGACAAATATTTGCATAGTTACTAAACATCATTACTGACTTACAGAACTGTCTATTGATTTGAATCAGTCAATTCAATAGCTAACCATCATTTACATCAGGTACTTTATAGATAATCATAAATCATAAGACATATTAAGGTAATTAATATAAATGAAATTAAAAGGATTGAGAAGTATCCTAATAAATAGTAAAATGCTGTTTTTTAAAATGTCCCCTGCACATCACTGCATTTAAGTTATTGTCCTAAAATAAAGATACTATAATGGTATTTTATTTATTCTAAAACTTTTTGAAAGTCACAAATAAAACAAATAATCCTTTCAGTATGAATAAGGATGTATTTTGATTTAGAAATAACATGAAATTGGTGCAAATATCTAGAAGACAGACACATGGAAATATATGCTTATTTTTACTTGGAAGTAAACAGAACTCTAAAAGCACACAGTCCACTCCTGGGTCAGGTGGGAAATTTTAACTGTTCTTGATACATTAGTCAAATATCCGAACTCTTGGCTGAACTCTATTATTATTCCTTAAAAAAAAAATGCCCATAGTTTTTATGGAGACAAGTAATCACAAGTATAATGAGAGTTCTGTGTGTTACTTTATATATATGTATACATAATTTATTTATTACTTATTTTATTATACTGATCTCTTAAGACATCCAATAGAATATCCAATGGATTTCCAAGAGTGGGTATTGTGATTTTTCCTATTTTTAAGAGGAATATTGGTAATGTTTTAGGATCATATACTACAGTCACCCACACCCATACTAATCACAGTTCATGCAACTGTTTGACATAAAACATCACTAAGCGAAGCTTTGCCTTTTCTAAATTTCATCATGTATCTTCAGCTAAAAACAGTGATGGCCCATTGACCTAAGGAGATATTCCAGTTTGTTGGCATTTCTACTTTATTCCAATTCATAACCCATATTACTTGTCTTTATTTTTTCTAATATATTTCAGTATTTCCTGTCTACCATTTTAATATTTTTTTAAATGATACACAAAATGATACACAAAAAATGATTCTTACCCCTTCGCTCTCTTTTTCTTAAATACTGCCTGCAAAATTTTGAGTCTGGATGATTCAAAATTTTCAAGTCTTTACCTGTGCTTATATTCAAATGATTTAATATTGATGTAAAAAGTCATACAACATTTTTAACACTTTCTGCTATAAATCAGAATAGGCATATTTAAATTATTCTATGCTTTTGATAATCATTCTTCCTATCTTTATTCTGGTTAGGCCATTTTTTTTTCACTTTCTATGGCAACTTTCAAATGCCCTTTATTTTTATCTAACTTCTAGTTCTTAGATTTCCACTCTTATTCATAATATATGACCACATTAAAAAAATAGAAAACTTCAAAAAAAGAAAACTTGCAAAACTCTTTATTTCCAATCACACAAATCCCACTACAGCTGTACTCGTTTTATTCCTGTCACTCCTATTACAAAAAAGAAGCTGACTTGTAGAAATTTGGATCACACTCTTCTTACTGTTCAAGAAATTTACATTATTAGTGTCCAGTAACCTTGACAAGGAACTGTATTAGTATTATTTTCTGTAAATTGTAGCTTTTTTTGTTTCTTCATTTTTATTTTTGTTTCTTATTTTTGTATGTCTCATTGCTTTGACTAAGATATCTGCTACAATATTGAATAGATAAACTGAAAGAGTGTATATTATTTATCTTTTTGCTCTACATGGGAATGTTTGTAGTATTCACCAAGAAGATATAACATTTATAAACATACATACGTAACATCAGAGCTCTAAAGTATATGAAGCAAATTTTGACATAATTCAAGGGAGAAACAGTTTTACAATAAGAGTTGGAAACTTCAATAATTGACTTCAATAATTACCCAATAATGGATAAAACAAGCAGATAAAAAAGCAATAAGGAAATAGAAGACTTCAATAACATTGTAAAGCAATTGTACCTAATAGCCATATATGGAACAGTCCACCCAACAAGAGCAGAGTACACGTTTTTCTCCAGTACACCTGGAAGAAGCTCTGGGACAGAGCATACGTTAGGCCACAAAACAAGTGTTAACAAATTTCAAAACACCAATTTGGATGGTTATTTTTTTTTTAAAAAAAGGGAAATATGAAAACAAAACAGTGTTTTCAAGGATGTGGAGAAATTGGAAATTTTGTACACTACTAGTGATTAGTTTGCCACTGTGGAATATGGTATGGCATTTCCTCAAAAACATCACTATAGAATTACCAAATGATCCAGCAATTCCACTTCTAGGTGTATACCTGAAAGAAAGCAGGGGCTCAAATAGATATTTGTATACCAGTGTTCATGGTGGCATTATTCATAATAGCAAAAAGTGGAAATAACCCAAGGATCCACTCATAGATGAAAAGAAAACCAAAATGTGATATATACATCCTGTGGAATATTATTCAGACTTAACAAGGAGTGAAATTCTTATACATTCTATGAAACAGATGAACTTTGAAAATATTAAGCTAAATGAAATAAGCCAGGTAAATAAGGACAACTAGTGTATTCAACTTATATGAGATACCTAGAAAAGTCAAATTCTTGAGACAGTAGAATACAGGTTACTGGGAAGAAAAGGTGCTAGGAAAGTGCTGTTTAATCATTACAGAGATTCAGTTTTGGATGATAACAATGTTTTGGAAATGAATAGTGATGATGATTGCATAACAATGTGAATGTATTGTACACTTTAATTAAATGTTTAAAATCGTTAATTTTATGCCATGTATATTTCACCATAACAAAAACAGAAAAAACAAAACAAAACATAAATTAGCTATCACAACCATTTAAGTTTACTGCCCATAAGTCTGTGGGTTAGCTGAGCTCTCCTTTTGATATGCGCTGGGCCCCGTTAAGTTTAAATTTGTGTGCCTATGCTTACCAGTGGGTCACATAGGTGACATTACTTATGTGGGATGAAACTTCTCACATGTGTGGAGTTTTGCTGTGACAATCAGGTCGATTTAGCTCTATCTTATGTTATCTCTCATCTCCAGCAAGCTAGTCTGGGCTTTTACTCAGGGTTGAGACAGGAGTCTAAATAGAGATTGGAAGTGTGTAAGGCTCTTGAGGCCTGCATTCAGAACTATCATATCATTTCCATCATGTTCTACTAGACTAACATAAAATGTTGTATGTTCTTTGGTTAGGGCTTTTTGTTTATTTAGGGTTGGCAATACTGAATCATAAAAAAATCTATATTATTTCGAAGATTATATTTTCAATGTATTGTGTCTCTTCTTAACTTTTTATTTTGTGATATAATTTCCAAAATTTATGTTTTTATATAGTTCATATTATATAGTTATTTTTTTGAATATTTTGAAGAAATTATGCATCTATTTGTTGTATCATTTTACTTAAACAAAGGAAGAATTATGCATGGAAATTTTTACATGTATTGTAAATTTGAATAGATTCATACACATAGACATATTATATTCATATATCATTAATAAGCATATTCAAACTAAACATTGCTATAGATAAATATTATATTAGAAGTATGTTTATTATAGAACATATAATTCATATAATACATATTCTACATGAAGGATATCATTTTCACATTATCTGTATGCACATTTAACTTATAATGTGAGTCCTCTATAATTAACACTCAAAATTCTAATACCATGTGTATTTACTTCATTCCCTTTTTCAGTTCATTTTGCTGGATAATATCAGAGCAGAATTTGAGCAGTCTATAATGTTAAAGAATAAACTGTTCAGAGAAAATGAATATATTATTTTGTTCATTTTCATGAAGTTTCTTCACCCCAATACTTGAAAACATAACAATGCTATGTTTTGTGCTTTGTTACATCAAACACACTGTGCACTTTAGGGCCTTTACACAGGCTGCTCTCTGCCTGAAAAGATGCAGGTAACTTCACTTCTTCAAGGCTTTGCTAAAGAATTACATTACAATGAAACCTAATCATACCTTTTTATTTAAATGATCACATGGGGGATGTTACTTTATCAGGATTTTTCAACCTGGGCACTGGTGTCATTTGAGGTCAGATAATTCTTTGTTGTGGGGCCAGCCCTGTGCACTGTAGGATATTTAGCCATATCCCTGGACTCTAACTACTAGATGACAACAATATCCACCACCCACAAATTGTGGCAACGAAAAATATTTCTAGGAATTGCTAAATATCCCCTGGGGGCTTGGCAAAAACATCCCTTTCCCCCTCAACACACATACTCAGTGGAGAACCACTGTAGTAGGTTATAATGAATGTATCAATGTTTTCTGCAATTGAGAATAACTATGGAATTAGTTAGTGATATCTGAGCAATAACGTTGAGATTAAGAATTTTCAGAACTTATTTCTTGTTACCCTGATCTAAAGAAATAGCATTCCAGCTTGCATTTTCAAAAGACACAAAATGAGATCTGATGCAGAAGCCAGAACAACATTAATTTCCAAATTTTTTTCCTTACATTCTTACAACGAGGAGGCTATTCTTATACCTAAATATAATATAATGGTTATTATTTGGAGATTTTATTTGCATCAATCATACTGTTAAATGCATAATTAATTTACCTGGCAGTTTAGTAGATTATTATAAAACCCCAATTGAATTAACATTTTCAAGTATTTTTATAAGTAAATATGAAAATTAAAATGGCCTCAATTACTGCCTATACAAGCAAAAGAGTTTAAAGGCAACTGATGATCTAATAGCTAATGGCTGTATATGCCACATGATGCATTGGCACATTGGGAAGGAAAATCAATTCCATATAATCCGAATCTACAGAAAATGAGAATAAATTGCTAATTTAAAAGATAACTTTTTGAAATTTTCTATGGATTACAATTTATTTTCCTGTCTTTTCCACCTAATGTCAGAGACCCGTAGATTATGTAAACATATGTGAATCATACCTTTGTAAATGAAGCAGATACTTTATTTTAATCTTTCTACTCACAGCATCTAGTAAAATTCTAACACATCATGTTGTAGAATCAATTTGTTTTGTTGTAGGGGGTAAATTTTGCCTGCCTTACAATTTTACTTTATGTTACCTAATTCTTCCCTCTTAAAGTATACCTGGCACTCAAAACTATGCAAGAAAGTTCACCTGAACGTCCTAAAAAAGCAATTTAATGGCTTTCTCTTCCATCCATCCTTCTTTTACTCATGGACTACATCCTGTACATTCAGTTGCCTTGTATTGGCTCCCCTATCAGTCTCGTCACACTGTAAGTTATTTTTGTCTATACTTCTGTTGCCATTAGACTGTCTTTTAACTTTTCCAATATTGTCAGCACTCACTTTTACCTTCTCATCTATGTTACTGAAAACCCCAAACACAATTCAACCAGTATTTGTAACAAAGAGAATACACAGAGTACACATATATCTGCAATATTAAATAAATATGCAAACTAAGGATCAACAATTATCTCTTGAATCATCAGAATGCAATGTTTAACTAATTTCCTTAAAATGTACTCATATGTACACAAGTCTATAATATTCTCGTGGCTAACTGGAATAATTCTCTAACTATTCACTGTCTCCTAGTTGGAGTTACACTCATCACATATGATTTGTTTGACCAATGGATTGTGAGTCAAAGTGGCGAAGGGCCACTTCTGGACAAAGCTTAAAAGGTATCATGTATTTCAACTTGTCCTTGCTCTTGCTCCCCACCATAAGAGCAACATGTCTGAAGTGGTGGCTTTCCTTTATTCTGTATTATGGAAAGAGTAGATCTGTTGAGCCAAATCAAGCCTACCTCAGGTGAGTCCCGCAGAACTTAGAAGACGTAAGGTTAACAAAAAACCTCTTGCAAAATGAGGAAGAAAGAAATATTTGGTGATGTAAGCACTGGAGTTTTGAGATTATTTTTATACTGTGTAGCTTAATAAAAGCTAACTAAGATAATCCTCAATAGGGTATTTTAGTCTTGCCTCAAATTCCAGAATTTCCCCTCCCTATTCAAGTAAATTATATCATGGTTATGAAATATGTATTAGAAAATAAAAAGCAACCATGTACACCACTGTTGATTACCGCTAATTGCACATTTTAAAATATTTATTATATATAATAAAATGTGTCAAATCTATATCAGGACAAATGCTATGAAGAACGTGGATATTTTATTTTCCTAATAACAAGGATAAATTAAATTCTCAGTGTTTAATTCATATATTTACTCTGTGACAAATTCAGTAATTTGGGAGAAAGACTGATTTCCAAGAATAAAACTATACTAAATTTTTTTTATTTAAGGTGAAATCATAACCTTGACATGGACAAAATAAACACTTAAATGATTTGATCAGATTTTCAGTAATAGGGTTTTTCTCTACAACTTTTGTCAAATAAAATCTCATTTTACTTTTAACATTATTGAATGATACTTGACCACAAATTATAAGCAGTCATATCAGTGATACAGATATTTACTGTATCTGTAAATATAAAAACTCTGGCTACTGATCGTTTTAAGTGACTGACTTTAATTTTCTTATTTTTATAAATTCAGGCTTTCTTATTATTATTTTATAGGATAGGGTTTTATATTTCTAAATATTGATCACAGACCTACAGCTGTCTCAGTTTTGGAAAGAACATATATGACCTATGTAGTTATATTTAATTAAAGAAGCTGGTATTTGCCTTTAAAGTATTACATCTTCTCTTCAGTATTCAGTATTTAGAGAAATTCAGGTATCTCTGACTGAAGTTCAGTCAAGGAGAAGAAGAAGGTCCCTGAAATAAAATGTCCTTGAGCAAAAAGAGTATAGATTCATGACAAAATCTCATCCTGATTTTCTAAATATCAAGGAATGGGGATAAGTCTTGTCACACAGGAATCCATGAATGGAAGATTCTAAGAATTTAGCTTCACTAGTATCTGCTCTGCATTAATATAGAAAGAGTGATCATGAAGTCTAAACACAATTTGTACAACTTGAAAACTCAGATTTACTGAGACTTGATTTATTGTCCATAATATAGTTTGTCTTGGAAAATACTTCATATGTAGTTGAAAATAAGGGTTAATTTTGCTACCATTGGTTGGAATGTTCCATAAATGTTAATTAGGTCAAGTTGGTTGATGGTGTTGTTCAGGTCTTCCATATATTTATTACTTTCTGTTTGTTCTATCACTTATTTATAGAGACATGTTAAATTATTTTCCTATATTTGTGATTGGTTAATTTTAATAATTTTATCTTGAATCTCTGTTGTTATGTGCATAAACATTTAGCATTGTTATGTTCTCAGATGAGAATTGACTCCTTGGTTATTATGAAATGATCTTCTTTATTGCTTGTAATATTTTGCTCTTAAATATACTTTTCCTCATATTAATATAGCCTCTACATCTTTCTTCTGATTAGCATTAGCCAAGTATACTTCTTCCATCTTTTAATGTATTTTAATCTTTATATGGTAAGATTTATGTAGGCAATATAGAGTTTGTTATTACATTATTATCCAATCTGGCAATCTCTTCCTTTTAAATGTGTGTATATATCATTTATATTTAACATGATTATTCGTATGGTTGAGTTTAAATCTACTATCTTGCTCTTTGGTTTCTATCTGTCCAATCTGTTTTTGTGCTTTTTTTTTTTTTTTCCTGTTTTGTTTTGGATGAACCAAGTCTTTTTTATGCTTCCATTTTATTTCTTTCTTGTTGGATTATTAACTATAATTATTTTTGTTATTTTTGGGTATACTTTAGGGTTTATAGAATCATCACTATTTTGTCTCAGCCTAAGTTCAAATGATATATACAGCTGTATGTATAAGAACCCTAAAATAGTACACACCTATTTTCTCCTCTCTCAGCCTTCATGCTATATTTGTCACATTTTTAATGTATAAATGCAATATTATTACTTTTTACCTAAATGGTTATTTCTTAAACTGATTATATTTAAAAAAAAACCTTTATATTTATCCATGTGTTAAGTTTTCTCTGTGCTCTTCATTCTTTTGTATAGATCCAGGCTTCCATCAGGTATGAAAAGTATAGTATTCCTTCTGAATGTAGAACTTCCTTTAATATTTCTTAGAGTTGAGATCCAGTGGTGATGAAAGCTTTCAGTCTTTTTATATCTGAAAAAGTACTTATTCACATTTGTTTTGAAATACTTTTGCTGAATAATGCATTTGATGTTGACAAGTTTTGTTTGTTTGTTTTTACTTCAGTACTTTAAAGATGCTCTTTTATTTGTCTTCTAACTAAAACTGTCTTCAATTAAAAATATGCTGCTATCCATACCTTTGTTTCTTTGTATCCAATGTCTCTTTTTCTGCAGACACTTTAAAGATTTTCCTTTTATCACTCTTTTAAAGCAATTTCATTATGAAATACTTTCATGTAATTGTCCTCATGTTTCTTGTGTTTTGGGTTCAATGAGCTTCTTAGTTATATGAGTTTATGGATTTCATCAAATTTATAATACCTTTATAGTAACACAATTTATTATACATTTCTTCATTTAAGTAGTTCATGTTTATATAAAAGATAGGCGAATATTTCAGAGTATTAGGAATGAATGCAAGGATTTATCTAGATACTTTTCAGTCGGCTTCTCATTCTTCAGTGAGTCATTTGTCATCTGTACTGCAAATTCAATTTGGGAGAGAACACATATGAATACTAGTCAATGTCTTATCTGTGGCTTCCCACAGAAGTGTGTCTGACTGACTGAAAGTTTCTCAAGAGGGACAAAGTTGCATTATAAGAGACAATATTCAGTGCAAGAAATGCTAAGACTGTTTCATCTCCTGGACCATATGATCTGTAGTGACACAGTAGACTATGAAAGGAGTTGAACAATAAGATAATCCAGCTATTGCCTTAATTCCTTAATAAGCATTACACTTCCTGACTCACCCACCAAGTAAACCAGCCAAGTTGCTAATGAAGCACCTGGTTTCTGCCTACAGTGGTCACAAATTTTCTTCCTTTCACATTTAGTGTAAATTTGTGTCTCTGACACTATTGAAATACTGAAAGGAGGCTGAAACTTTTGCCTACCCAGGATGAATGTAGGACTAGTTACTAAGAAAATTTGGGCTTGAGGCATCACACCAAATTGGCAAGGAAATCCACTTGACTGAAGGTCAGGTCTTTGAACATTCACAGTACTCAGGCTGCAACTACCTCCTCTCTTCCTCCTTATTAATAGGCAATAGAGTATGCTAATCATACTATTTGATCAACATGTTTATGGTCAATTTTCATAGATTCCCCTCAAAGAGCAATAATTGCTCTCTAACACCATTATTCTTCCTGTTTCAGAAAGTTGTGTTTCATTCAGCATCTTATCTTTCTATTCTCAGCACCAAAACTGTCAAGAATTCTCAAGGATATGAGATTTTACCCCACTTGCCAGCTTACAATTTAACCTGTCACAGTATAATGATGCTGGTGAAAGACACAAGACTCCTGGGTCAGGGACAAAAAAACAAACAAACAAAAAACAAAATAAAACACTTTATTACTCACAGAAATAGCAGTGCCAGTGTATCAGCATTTTTACTGGTTTCCCAAGCCACAGTGCTGTAAGGGTTACATGGAGAAGGAAAGATGGTACCTCCATACACAGTGGATTGCATTACAGAAGCTTAGGGAACTTGAATCTTTTAGAATGGGCACTAAATATACTTACTATTTTCTCCAGGGGGAAACACTATCTATCTCCAAAGTCTATTTATGATAGAAGCTTCCTTAAAAGGATAGCCCAGACAAAAGGAAATCAGGCATTCACCTCAAATACAAAGATGTGATAAACCATGGAGAATTATCTGCCAACATTAGCATGTCTTGAAATTCACTAATCTTTTATTCATTAATCTTTATCTGTTTTAATCCCATGCAGTGTATAATATGTCTTTTTAATATCTTTTATATATCTACTAAATTAATACATTCCATCTTAAGCTTCTTAGATATATAGAATAAAGTTGTAATACCTCTTTTAATGTCTCTGTCGACTAATTTTTCATCTGTGTTATTACTGATCAGTTTGTATTCATTGATTTTTCTCCTCATTAGTAATCATATTTCCTGCTTCTTTGCATGCCTGCTAATTGTTATTAGATGCAGACACTGTGAGATGTAACTTTATTGTGCATTGATATTTTTCCATTTCTACAAATACTCTTTTTTTTTCCTGAGACTTGGATAGGCTAATTGGAAACAATTTGCCCCTTCTGAGTCTTGACTTTAAGATTAATAGACAGGCCCAGAGTTTCATTTTATTTAGGACTAAATTTCTGCAATACAAAGGCAAGGACCTTTTTTAGTACTGTAATCAATGCTACCTGAATTATGAAGTTTTGCATTCCACCTGTTGGCAGCATTCCCATCCTTCTGTGTATTGTGGGGCTTGTTCCCTATAATTATTTTAGTTGGTTCTTTTCTGTGCCTTAGAGTTTCATCAAATGCATGTTCTGATCACATTTCCCTAAATATATGAAGAGTATTCAAAATGCCCCTTGTAGATCTCTAGAGTTTGTGCATCTCTCCTCTCTGGTGCTGTTTACTTTAGCTACCTTGCTTTCCACGGGCTTCAAGCCCTATTCCATCACCTTAGGGAGATTTCTGAGCTCTGCCAGCCTTCATTCCTTGCTCTGCATGCTGGAAAATTTCTCTAGTCAGTAAGGTAGGGCATCTCTGGAGGTCATTTCATTTATTTCTTGCCTCTCATGAATAGCTATCCTTCATTGCCTTATTTTCAATGTATTAAGTATTGTTTTTTCATATATTTTCCCTATTTTTTTAGTTGTTTTTGGTTGAAGGGTAAATCTGGTTCTTGTCACTCTATCTTGACAAGAAAGTGAAAGTCTTTTTTTTTTTAAATAAATTTATTTATTTTGTTTATATTTATTTTTGGCTGTGTTGGGTCTCCATTGTTGCATGCGGGCTTTGTCTAGTTGTGGCGAGTGTGGCGGGCTTAGTTGCTCCGCAGCATGTGGGATCTTCCTGGACCAGGGCTTGAACCCATGTCCCTTGCATTGGCAGGCAGATTCTCAACCACTGTGCCATAAGGGAAGTCTGAAAGTGAAATTCTAATTTACCTTTTGAAAATTTAAATATTCCTCTAATACTAGCATAAAATTTTTCCATCTCTATATAACCTTTTATACCCATTAAAGTCAGAATTAGTCCTTCCCAACTCTAGGCACGTGTGGCACTTTGCATATAACTGGACAATTTCATAAAAAAATACTCATTAGCTTATATCATTCTATATTTTATTTGTCTGCCCTGTCACCTCAGTTTTAAATATCCTGCGGTATGAGGACAGGTTTTATTCCTTGTCCACACTACTTACATGTAGTAAATTATCAAAAAAAAAAAATGTTGTCAGATTGAACCAAGTGTAATCATTTATAATCAGTAGTTAGCATAGAAACCAAACTTACAGCTTATCTGACAATATGCAAATAAGGAAGGAAATATGGAGAATAAGTTCAATAAAAACCTTAAATCTGTAGCTCCATGGCCAAACCCACTTGAGTTTAAACTATATTTTTACCTACATCATATTTTTTAACTTTTTAAACTTTACTTTCCATACTCCTTACTTATAAAATAGACTAAAATACTTCATAATTTATAGGTATTTGAGGTTGACTAATTAAGGTAATGCATACAAAAGATTTAGCTTAGTCTTGCCACAGAGTAAAAGTTTAAATATATTCAAGCCATTGGAGTTTTGGGATGATGGCAGAGGAGTAAGACATGGAGACCACCTTCGTCCCCACAAATACATCAAAAATACATATACATGTGGAACGACTCCTACAGAACACGTATTGAATGCTGGTAGAAGACCTCAGACTTCAAAAAAAGCAAGAAAATCTCCATGTAATTGGGTAGGGAAAAAGAAAAAAGGAAAAAAAAAAAGACAAAGGACTCGGGATGGGACCCATCCCTGTGGGAGGGAGCTGTGAAGGAGGAAATGTTTCCACACTCTAGGAAGACCCTTCACTGGCGGGGATGGGGGGAGCTTTGGAGCCTCAGAGGAGACTGCAGCAACAGGGGTGTGGAGGGCAAAGCAGAAAGAATCCCACACAGAGGATCAGTGCTGACCAGCACTCCCCAGCCTGAGATCTTGCCTGCCTGCTGGGGCAGATGGGGTCTGGGTGCTGAGGCTCGGGCTTCAGAGGTCAGACCCCAGGGAGAGGACTAGGGTTGGCTGCATAAAGACAGCCTGAGGGGGCTAGTGTGCCACAGCTGAGGGTGTCCAGGAAGAAACCTGGGCCACCAGAGAGGGAAGGGACCATTGCTGTGGGGTGCCCAAGTAGAGGAGCAGGCCTTCCATAGAAGCTTCTTTCTCCCTCCACCCACAGAGAGCAGGGCTCTGTCTACATGAGCTCCAGGGTTGGGCATAAGCCATGGCTGGTATATCAGACCCCAGACGGAAGCGTGACAGCTACTGCTGCCGACATTGCCACCAAGGGTCATGTAAGCAAGCACAGGTCACTGCCCATCTCTTCCCAAGAGCCTGTGCATCCCGCCACTGCTGAGGGTCCAGCGATCCAGGGTCATCTTCCCTGGGAGAGCTAATAGTGCACCTCAGACTGTTGCACTTTCCTGCAGGCCTCTATTGCCGAAGGCACACCCCACATATCGTAGTTGTGACTGCCATATCCCTCCCAATCCCTGGCCTGGGTAAGCAAGTGAGCCTTGATCAGCCGCTGCTTTTACCCCCTCTTGCCTGGGTGGGGAACAGATGCCTGAGGGTGGTCCACATGCGGAGGCAGGTCCAAAACCAAAGCTGAATTCCAGGGGTAGTGCAACCAAATAAGGGAAATCTCTGTGCCGCCACAGGAGCAGCAGATTAAATCCCTGCAATCAGCTTGGTAAACCCTGTACCTGTGGAATATCTGAAAAGACAACGTGTATTCCCACAATTGAGGCTATGAACACTGGGGGCAAGTACACACAGGAGCTGGGCAAGGTCAGAGACTGAGTTGGCTCCACAGTGCCCACAGCAGGTCCAGAGACCTACTTAGAATTTGCTTTGTGCTTTTCATTTGTTTTGGGTTTTTTGGTTTTGTTAGTTTAGTTTTTAGTGTTTGTTTTCGTTTTGGGGTTTATTTGGTTGCTCTCCTCTTTTTTGTTTTCTCTTTGTGTGTGTGTGTGTGTGTGTGTGTGTGATTCTTTGTGTGTTTTTGTCTGTTTGGTTTTGTTGGTTTTGTTTGTTTTCTTTTTATTGTTTTTTGTTTGTGTATGTGTTTCCTTGTGTGTGTCTGTTCATTTTCGTGTTCTATCTTTCCTTTTCTTCTATGCCATGTGCCTTGTGGGGTCTTATAGCTCCGGACAGGGGTTGGGCTTGAGCCTCTGAGGTGGGAAAGCCAAGTCCAGAATATTGGATTACCAGAGAACTCCCAGTCCGAGGTTATATTAATTGGCAAGAGCTCTCCCAGAAGTCTCCTTCTTAACACCAAGACCCAGCTCCACCCACTGGCCAGCAAGCTCCACTGCTGGATGCCTCATGCTAAACAATTAGCAAGACAGGAACACAAACCCACCCATTAGCAGACAGGCTGCCTAAAGTTATACTAAGCTCAAAGCCACCAAAAAAAAAAAACACCACCAGAAGTGGCCCTTCCCATCAGAGGGACAGATCCACCCACCAGAACGCAGGCACCAGTCCCCGCCCCCACCAGGAAGCATACATAAGCCACTGGACCAACCTCACCCACTGTGGGAAGACACCAGAAGTAAGAGGAACTACAACCCTGCAGCCTGAAGAAAAGAGACCTCAAACACAGTAAGTTAAACAAAATGAGAAGAGAGAGAAATATGCTGCAGATGAAGGAGCAAGGTAAAAACCCAAAAGACCAAACAAATGAAGAGGAAACAGGCAGTCTACCTGAAAAAGTATTCAGAGTAATGATAGTAAAGATGATCCAAAATCTCAGAAATAAAATAGAGAAAATACAAGAAACATTTAACAAGGACTTAGAAGAACTAAAAAAACAAACAAACAGTGATGAACAACACAAAAACTGAAATTAAAATACTCTAGAAGGAATCATTAGCAGAATAACTGATGCAGAAGAATGGAAAAGTGACCTGGAAGATAGAATGTTGGAAAAAACTGCCATGAAACAGAATAAAGATAAAAGAATGAAAAAAATTGAGGACAGCCTCAGAGACCTCTGGGACAACATTAAACACACCAACATTTGAATTATAGGGGTCCCAGAGAAGAAGAGAAAGAGAAAGTGTCTGAGAAAATATTTGAAGAGATTACAGTTGAAAACTTCCCTAACACAGGAAAGGAAATAGTGAATCAAGTCCAGGAAGCACAGAGAGTCCCACACTGGATAAACCCAAGGAGAAACATGGTGAGAAACATATTAATCAAAGTATCAAAAACTAAATACCAAGAAAAAATATTAAAAGCAGCAAGGGAAAAACAGCAAGGGAAAAGCAACAAATAACATACAAGGGAATCCCCATAAGGTTAAACAGCTGATCTTTCAGCAGAAACTCTGTAGGCCAGAAGGAAGTGACAGGATATATTTAAAGTGATGAAAGGGAAAAACCTACAATGAAGATTACTCTACCCAGTAAGAATCTCATTCAGATTTGATGGAGAAATCAAAAGTTTTACAGACAAGCAAAAGCTAAGAGAATTCAGCACCACCAAACCAGCTCTACAATAAGTGCTAAAGGAACTTCCCTAAGCAAAGGAAACAGAAGAGAAGAAGAAGACCTACAAAAACAACCCCCAAAACATCAAGTAAATGGTAAAAGGAATATAAATATTGATAATTACCCTAATGTGAAGGGATTAAATGTTCCAACCAAAAGAAACAGACTGGCTGAATGGATACGAAAAGAAGACTCATATATATGCTTTTTGCAAGAGACCCAATTCAAACCTAGGGACACATACAGACTGAAAGTGTGGGTATGGAAAAAGATATTCCATGCAAATGGAAATCACAAGAAAGCTGGAGAAGCAATACTCATATCAGATAAAATAGACTTTAAAATAAAGACTCTTACACGAGATAAGGAAGGACACTACATAATGATCAAGGGATCAATCCAAGAAGAAAACATAACAATTATAAATAAATGTTACAAGAGATAAGGAAGGACACTACATAATGATCAAGGGATCAATCCAAGAAGAAAACATAACAATTATAAATATTTACTCACCCCACATAGGAGCACTTCAACACATAAGGCAAATGCTAACAGCCATAAAAGGGAAAATCGACAGTAACACAGAAATAGTGGGGGACTTTAATACCCAACTAACACCAATCGACAGATCATCCAGACAGAAAATAAATAAGGAAACACAAGCTTTAAATGACAAAATAGACCAGATAGATTTAATTGATATTTATAGGATATTCCACCCGAAAGCGGCAAAATCCACTTTCTTCTCAAGTGCATACGGAACATTCTCCAGGATAGATCACATCTTGGGTCACAAATCAAGCCTTGGAAAATTTAAGAAAACTGAAATCATATCAAGCATCTTTTCTGACCACACACTATGATATTAAAAATCAATTATAGGAAAAAAAACTGTAAAAAACACAAACACATAGAGGCTAAACAGTGCACTGTTAAGTAACCAAGAGATCACTGAAGAAATCAAAGAGGAAATAAAAAAAATACATAGAAACAAATGACAGTAAAAACACAATGACGTGAAGCCTATGGGACACAGCAAAAGCAGTTCTAAGAGGGAAGTTTATAGCAATTCAATCTCACCTCAAGAAACAAGAAAAAAAAATCAAATAAACAATCTAACCTTACACCTAAAGGAACTACAGAAAGAAGAACAAAAAGACCCCAAAGTTAGTAGAAGAAAAGAAATGGTAAAGATCAGAGAGGAAATAAATGAAATAGAAATGAAGAAAACAATAGCAAAGATCAATAAAACTAAAAGGTGGTTTTTTGAGAAGATAAACAAAATTAATAAACCTTTAGCCAGATTCATCAAGAAAAAGAGGGAGGACCAAATCAATAAAGTTAGAAATGAAAAAGGAAAAATTACAACAGACAATGCAGAAATACAAAGGATCATATGAGATTACTACAAGCAACTATATGCCAATAAAATGGAAAATCTGGAAGAAATGCACAAATTCTTAGAAAAGTATAAACTTGCAAGATTGAACCAGGAAGAAATTGAAAATATAAACAGACCAATCACAAGTAATGAAATTAAAACTGTGATTAAAAATCTTCCAGCAAATGGAAGTCCAGGACCCAATGGCTTCACAGGGGAATTCTATCAAACATTTAGGGAAGAGCTAACACACATTCTTCGCAAACTCTTCCAAAAAATTGCAGAGGAAGGAACACACCCAAACTCATTCTACAAGGCCACCATCACCCTGATACCAAAACCAGACAAAGATATCTCAAAAACAGAAAACTACTGATGAATATAGATGCAAAAATCCTCAACAAGATATTAGCAAACTGAATTCAACAATATGTAAAAAGAATCATACACTATGATCAAGGGGGATTTATTGAATTTACAGTTCAATATTTGGAAATCAATCAATGTGATACACCACTTAGCATAATTGGTTCTAAATTTACCATGTGTACCATTCTGGGCAACACACTATCAGAAGCTGCCATGTATTGATAGTAGCTGTGTGACTTTGAATGTTACCCTCTAAAATCCATTTGTCCCCTCTGTAGAATAGGGACCAGTAAGAATGCCTACCTCACAGGTTTTTTGTGAGGCTTAAGTGACATTATGAATGTAATGGACTTACCATGATCAAGTGGGATTTATCCCAGGGATGCAAGGATTCTTCAGTATATGCAAATGAATCAATGTGATACACCATATTAACATTTGAAGAATTAAAACAATATGATCATCTCAGTAGATGCAGAAAAAGCTTTTGACAAAATTTGACAAATTTTGACAAAATTCAACACCCATTTATGATAAAAACTCTCCAGAAAGAGGGCATAGAGGGAATGTACCTCAACATAATAAACGCCATATATGACAAATCCACAGCAAACATCATTCTCAGTGGTGAAAAACTGAAAGCATTTCCTCTAAATCAG
Source organism: Physeter macrocephalus (assembly GCF_002837175.3). Lineage (NCBI taxonomy): Eukaryota > Metazoa > Chordata > Mammalia > Artiodactyla > Physeteridae > Physeter > Physeter macrocephalus. The sequence goes on along the minus strand of NC_041221.1, from coordinate 37,331,412 downwards.
GAACAAGACAAGGATGTCCACTCTCACCACTACTATTCAACATATATTTGGAAATCCTAGCAACGGCAATCAGAGAAGAAAAAGAAATAAAAGGAATACAAACTGGAAAAGAAGAAGTAAAAGTGTCACTGTTGGCAGCTGAAGTGATACTATACATAGAAAATCCTAAAGATGCCACCAGAAAATTACTAGAGCTAATCAATGAATTTGGTAAAGTTGCAGGACACACAATTAATGCACAGAAATCTCTTGCACTCCTATACACTAACAATGAAAGATCAGAAAGAGAAATTAAGGAAACAATCCCATTCACCAATGCAACAAAAAGAATAAAATACATAGGAATAAACCTACCTAAGCAGGTTAAAGAACTGTACTCAGAAAACTATAAAACATTAATGAAAGAAATCAAAGATGACACAAACAGATGGTGAGATGTACCATGTTCTTGGATTGGAAGAATCAATACTGTGAAAATAACTATACTACCCAAAGCAATCTACAGATTCAATGAAATTCCTATCGAATTACCAATGGCATTTTTCACAGAACTAGAACAAAAAAACTTAAAATTTGTATGGAGACACAAAAGACCCTTTTTCATGGAACTAGAACAAAAAAACTTAAAATTTGTATGGAGACACAAAAGACCCCAAATAGCCAAAGCAATCTTGAGAAGAAAAAATGAAGCTGGAGGAATAAGGCTCCCTGACTTCAGACTATACTACAAAGTTACAGTAATCAAGACAATATGGTACTGGCACAAAAACAGAAATATAGATGAATGGAATAGGATAGAAAGCCCAGAGATAAACCCACGCACATATGGTCACCATATCTTTGATAAAGGAGGTAAGAATATACAATGGAGAAAAGACATTCTCTTCAATAAGTGGTGCTGGGAAACTGGACAGCTACATGTAAAATAATGAAATTAGAACACTCCCTAACACCATACACAAAAATAACTCAAAATGGATTAAAGACCTAAATGTAAGACTAGACACTATAAAACTCTTAGAGGAAAGCATAGGAAGAACACTCTTTGACATAAATCACAGCAAGATTTTTTTTTGACCCACCTCCTAGAGTAATGGAAATAAAAACAAAAATAAACAACTGGGACTTAATGAAAGTTAAAAGTTTTTGCACAACAAAGGAAACCATAAACAAGATGAAAAGACAACCCTCAGAATGGGAGAAAATACTTGCAAACGAATCAACAGACAAAGGATTAACCTCCAAAATATACAAACAGCTCATGCAGCTCAATATTAAAAAACAGACAACCCAATCGAAAAATGGGCAGAAGACCTAAACTGACATTTCTCCAAAGAAGACGTACAGATGGCCAAGAGGCACATGAAAAGATGCTCAACATCACTAATTATTAGCGAAATGCAAACCAAAACAAAAATGAGGTATCACCTCACACCAGTCAGAATGGCCATCGGCAAAAAATCTGGAAACAATAAATGCTGGAGAGGGTGTGGAGAAAAGGGAACCATCTTGCACTGTTGGTGGGAAAGTAAATTGATAGAGCCACTATGGAGAAAGGTATGGAGGTTCCTTCAAAAACTAAAAATTGAATTAGCATATGATCAGCAATCCCACTACGGGGCATATACCATGAGACCACCATAATTCAAAAAAACACATGCACCCCAATATTCATTGCAGCACTATTTACAATAGCCAGGTCACGGAAGCAACATAAATGTCCATCAACAGACGAATAGATAAAGAAGATGTGGTACATATATACAATGAAATATTACTCAGCCATAATTGGGTTTTTGGAGAGACATGGATGTACCTAGAGACCGTCATACAAAGTGAAGTAAGTCAGAAAGAGAAAAACAAATATCGTATATTAACGCATATATGTGGAATCTAGAAAAATGGTACAGATGAACCTGTTTGCAAGCAGAAATAGAGATACGGACATAGAGAACACATGTATGGACCCCAAGGGGGGGAAGGAGGGGGTGGGATGAATTGGGAGATTGGGATTGACATATGTACAGTAACTCATATGTCTAAAATAGATAACTAATGAGAGCCTGCTGTGTAGCTCAGGGAACTCCACTTCACTGTACAGTAGAAACTAACACAATGCTGTAAAACAAGTATACCCCAAATAAATAAATAAATAAAAAATAAAATAAGTAAATATATTTGAGCTATTATCAGTAGGATATTATAGATATGACAGAAAAAAATGAGTGTAAACTGCTTAAAATTCAGGATTGTGTTTTTTTCATGCATGTCGAATGCAGCAGTCAAGTAGTTCCAGACTTGGTATTTCAGCAACTAAGTAATGCCATGTAGCGCCAGGCTCTCTCTACATTTCCTCTGTTTCCTAGTAGCACATGAGATTTCAAACTCAAGTTTGTCCATTCATGTTCACAAATGGCTGTCACAGTTTCATTAATCATGTTCTTACCCAACCACATCCAGTGGCAGGGGAAAGAGTTAATTTTCCTCATGCATTTGTCCTTTACAATGCCGAAAAAAACCCTTTTGGAGGCATCTCAGCTGACTTTGATTAACACAGTATCAGTCAGAACTTCTTCCCATAGTTATTCCTAAATCAATCACTGACAAAACAAACAAAAAACAAAGAAAAAAAATCCTGCAATTTTCTTGAAAGATTTAAGCTATTAAGAGTTAGCTCTTCCCTGATTTGCTTAGTTTAGTGGAGAGTAAATAAAATCAAGTTTGAAGGTTGTGTATAGGCAGGCAAGCTGCTAGTCACTTTTTCTTTTTTAATTAAAAGCTAAGTTAAGTATATAGCAAGTAATAGCATCTTTTTTTAGAGACACACAAAAAATTGACAGAAGCATATATTTTCCTAACATTTTTCTAAATGTCAGTGCCTTTTATTATTTTTTAACCTAGCACACTTATGATTACAATGTCAGGAAAATTATGTAAGGTAAACATGTACTGTATAATGCTACAGCTTTTATTAAAATTTAATGAAAAGTTCTAAAATGCACAACCTGGGACAGTTAGGATGAAATATGTTTTGATATGCACATTCTTCAGTAAATTAAAAACAATCATTATGGAAAATATTCATCTATTTTTCTGCTTTGGCTTGGGTATTGTATTAGTATACTCGGGCTGCCATAACAAATTACCATGGACTGTTGTGACTTAAAAAACAGAATGTATTTTCTCACAGTTCTAGAGGCTGGAAGTCCAAGATCAAAGTGCCAAAAGGGTTGGTTTCCCCTGAGTCTTCTCTCCTTGGCTTGTAGATAGCCACCTTCTCTCTGTGTCCTAACATGTCCTTTTTTCTGTGTATACATCTTTCTGGTCTCTCTTTCTCTTCTTATAATGACGCCAGTCAAATTGGACTTGGACCCCACCCTTATTACCTGATTTAACTTTACCTCCTTAAGATCCTATCTCTGAATACAGTCACATTGGGGGTTAAGACCTCAATGTGTGATTTTTAGGGGAACTCAATTCAGTCAATAATAGGTATATTTCTCTAGGTTGATTGAAGTTGCTACCCATCTCCAAGTTATTTTTTGCCGTATTTTCGTATTCCAAATTTCATTTTGTTAGTCTACATTACACTGTAAGTTCAAATATGGGTGGGATATCCATATCCCAAATCTAGAGACAAATGGAATATTTTTTCTAAAATATTTTAGAAATACAAATACAGCTTTAAAAAATCTTCTCACCTTTCAAATGTTACCCATAATCCCAAACTGTAAAATTTTCAGCCCTTTCATTAAAGGTGTTACAATGGTGAGAAAGTGCTTTCAGATACCATAGTGTTAGCCTTGAATAACCTCCATGTCTACTAATCAGTCTGCATTTTTTTCCAACATCGTTATTTAATTTAAGGAATTTGGGACAAAGTGCCTGAAACAACTTCCTTCAAAATCAATTTGGTAAGAAAGAAATCCACATAATACATTCAAAAAGAAAATTATAAATCAGTGCTTTCCTCCTGACTGCATTCAGCAATAAAATATTAAATGGAATATTAAGAACAACAATGAAAGAGCTTAGCTTTTAAGCTGTTTGGTGGTGTGTAAGATTCAGTTCTTTATTGGCTGTTAGAAAAATTAACCAAGATGACTTTAGTTATTCTAAGGGAATACAGAACTACCTGCTCATCCACTGTGGCAGGAAGTAGTTAATGAGGACTAAAAGTTCTTACATTTTCATTCTGGAAAAATTATTTTGCTATTTTTCACAGTTGAGTTTATTTAGTTTGAATAAAATTTAAAGTGGTATTATATTTAAAATCAATCATTACAACAAAATTATTCCCAACCCTGGAAACGTTTGAAGTCATTTCCAATATCTCTGCTCCAGGACAGTCAATCACATAAAAATGTCACTTATTTAAAGTCCCTAATGAATATTAATAGGAAATAAGTCCATAGAAGAGATGTATATTGTAAGAAGACTACTGCTGTTTTGAGACAAATGTAATCCATAAGAAACAGCAATGCATTATGAAACAAACCATGTCTGTCTTCTTTTCATTAAGAAATAATTTAGTATGTGTTTTAATAAAAGTTATGCTTTAATGAAAGTAAGAAGATTGAAGGCGGACGCCCTTTAGTAACTGGTTGCTTAGCTATAAAAGGTGGGAAGGATAAAAGAATAAGAAGTGAGAAGGGAAAAAATCCTTTTCTTTAATGAAAACTTCTGGCTGAATGAGCTGCAACACGAACACAGGATTTTATTTCAGTTTATGTGAATTCTTTCTTTCATTTGGTGATCTTAATTCTTCAGAAAATAACATTCCACTTTGTGGTAACACAACCTCTCCTTTTCTGTCTGGTAGTAAAAGAGCTCTGGGATCAAGGGGATAAGAGTCTTTATCGAGTGTTTTAGAGGTCTAGGAAATAAAGGGTGGTATAATTGTGGCCGTCCAGGAGTGCTGTGGTAAAAGAACCTCTACTACATCAGCTCCACTGTTTGTACTTCACTAGATTCTTGTTTCAATGAGGTCAGACAACAGTAATTTGTTATGTGAGTCATGGCAGAATCCTTCTTCTAAACACTACAAAGAATGACTCCTTTGTCAATATAAATACATACTAATGCATTTAGTCTCCCTGTAGGCTGTATTACACACTTGAGAGCTATTGTGCCAAATTCTGCCACTCAGCATTATAATACCTTTTCATCTTGCCTTTTCCCCCCTAGTTTATAATGGAAGAGACTAAAACACACACAAGTAAAAGGTAAAGCTTGTTCTAATTTTTTAAAATATACATTTTACTTTGCAGACATTATCAAAAATGAACATCAGAAAAATGTGCATGCCAACAAATGTACTTTAAAGACAGGAATATGGTACAACAGAGAAGTTAAATTAATAATTCAGCTCATTCATATTTTTATTTTCCCACAAAATAAGCTTCTCTAAATCTATTTTCTTCTTCATCCAAATAAATATGTATCTGTAAAATATGAAAACTGGAAGAGGTAATTTCTCCTCAAAATTGTACACTGATACAATACAATGAACAGTGATTTTCAAATTATCTGGATCAATATAGATAGGTAGTTCTATTGTTATTAGTATCATTATTCTAAATTTCCTACCTTAAAAAATCTTACAATTCTTGAGGTTTTACATTTAAGTATTGTAAAGCAATTAGCATGAATATATATTAAAGGTGAGAATTTATATTATGATAAAAAATTTTGTTATGTATGTTCTTAGTCTTTTTCCTCATCTCTTCATTCATAAAACAAAGAGAAAGAGCTTGGGGACTTCTACAGTCTCTTCAAATACTAACACATTATATATATATATATTTTTTTCTATACTATCTTCACTTAATAAATCCCCACATCAATCCCTCCCTACGAATTAAAAAAAAAAAAAAAAGTGACCACAGGGCACAGACTAACAGGTAACCTAGAATGGATAATGGACTAGTTAGAAGTATTGGGTTTCAAACTGGTAGATATTGCTCTATTCTGACTGCTCTAAGAAAAAAATATTTGGTGTCAAAAAGGTTAGGTTTTGACGTTTTTGTGTGTTGTAGCTTTGAGAACAAGAGTGTTAACTCAAGCAAACTGCAAAAAATGCTTTCCACAAAAAAAATCTGTATAAATAAATAAATAAATAAAAAGACAACATTATTCTCAATGGGGCATGATGCCTAGAGGCAAAAAATCTTAGACAAGATGTTAAACAAAGGTCATTTGCTGTTTTAAGATTCAAAGATACTATACCTGTCTTGTTCTCTGAAACCCACACTAAATTTTAAAAGATCTACTGATAGCAGGTGTGTTTTATAAGTTTGAACTTGAAAAATTAGCTCCAGTTTCAAAATATTCATTGATAATAAGTTTTGCAGTACAAATAGACATAAAGTAGTTACTTGTCTGCTGCTGTGTAATGTAGTTTAAAGAGCAAAGTGTTATACATACGGGCTCACACTCTAACACTGATCATTACCAAATGTCTGATCTTTGAAAATGATTTTTAATAAGAAAAGAACTATTGTTATTGAAACTTTTAATACTATAAGTATTTTAGTAAGTAATTTGAAAACATGCCTTATTTAATATTCACAACTGCTCCTGAGGTGAATTTATTCTAATTGACAGTTAAACTGCCAGAGAGTTAAGACCCTAGAATTAACCATCAAACATTGTGGGATGGGAGATGGTGAATACTCACCCTTCCCCCACTCTTTGTGGGACAATTATGAGGTATATTCAACACAATATTTCAGAAATTCTCTATGAGGTGAGTGCTCTGTTATTAGTCATGGTAACATTATAATTATACAATACTAATTTTCCACTGTATTTTCTCTTGCTTGCTCCACTCCCTCATGGTACTACCTTGAACAAATTTCTAAATAAACTACTTACAACATAATCTTTGACTTAGACTCTGCCTTTAGTAAACTCAAATTAGGATATTGTTACTAGAGTGACCCTAGAAAGCTCAGTCTTGGCAGGGGATTCAGGAATTTCATCAGATAGCAATAAAGATTGGAATAATATTAGATATAGATAATTTACCTAGTTGGCTATATCAGTACATATCACATTAGGATCAATAAATTACTGACTCATGAATAAATATCACAATTCAGGTTTATTATTGAACAAAAATAAAACAAAACAAGACAATGTCACCCTTAAGGCAGAAAACTCGACCTCTGTGCACTGGTGCCAAATCGAATCTTGGAGACAAAGTTTTGGGTGAAGTAGAAAAAAGTAGATTTATTGCTTGGCCAGGCAAAGGGGGACACAGTGAGCTCCTATCCTGGGAGGATTTGGTGAGCGGTTTTATAGCAGTAATTCAAGGGTGGGGTTGCTGACAAAATTAGCGTTCGTGCAGGGCCTGCACTGGCCTCAGGTGGTCTCTAGATAAGGACAGTGAGCTCCCATCCTGGGAGGATTTGGTGAGGGGTTTTACAGCAGTAATTCAAGGGTGGGGTTGCTGACAAAATTAGGGTGTGTGCAGGGCCTGCACTGGCCTCAGGTGGTCTCCAGATAAGTTTCTCTGGTTCTCGAGGCTATCAAACCAAGACCTTCTCTCTGGAATGAGAATTGCTTCATCTTTCATTTATTGGGGATTTTAGTCCTATAAAGAGCTCAAAATATATTGTTATGTGTATCCCTTGAGGCAGAACTAAGACCCTGCCCCAAGGCTGCTCTACTGTTTCTTAGTGGCTCCTCCCTTGTCTCTGTATCCCCTCCCTTCCCTGATTAGCAACTGTGTGAATCTGTCCTTTGGGACTCAGGGAGGATCATGGAGGCTGGAGTCTGTTCCCTGCAAACAATGAATGAGAGACATAGGTGCTCAAGAGCCCCACAGGGTTTCACCCTGATTATTAGTATTAGATCAATATTATTATTATTATTTGTGTGTGTGTGTGTGTGTGTGGTATGCGGGCCTCCCTCTGTTGTGGCCTCTCCCGTTGCGGAGCACAGGCTCCGGACGCACAGGCTCAGCGGCCATGGCTCACGGGTCCAGCCGCTCCGCGGCATGTGGGATCTTCCCAGACCGGGGCGCAAACCCGGTTCCCCTGCATCGGCAGGCGGACGCGCAACCACTGCGCCACCAGGGAAGCCCTAGATCAATATTATTTTTACAAATAAATATTGTTATTGTATTTCCAAAGGAACCAGAATATATCATATATTGCTAAGGATATTCTTATTTTAAAAAGAAGATAAGCTCTCAATATTTTTCTTTCCTTCAAAGATCAAAACAATTTTGACATTTAACAGAACTTGCAATAGACTTAAAGTTCCAAATATTTGATGTATATCATCTATAATTTAATTAGGTTACATAAAGTATTCCATTTATTATAAAGATAATTTTATTTTAACTGTTTTTAAGCTACATAGTTTTTTCTGATGTGAATTTCCTGGCTTCAGCATCTAAGACATGAAACATCTATCTATTTTGGACTGGGAACTGCCTCTTTAAATTTATTTTATTGTCCACTGTCCTTGTACCCCTCAGGAAGATATTTTATTGCCATGAAAGAGTACCAGCATACACTCTTTTAAATACGTTTTATTATGTGATTTAAATATGGTTTACTATGCCAAGTCTGATGTTATTACCAAAAGTTTGGTACCAAATCAAATGTCAGAGACAGATTTTGGGTGAAGTAGAAAAGGATAGCCTTGGGACCTCCCTGGTTGTCCAGTGGTTAGGACGTTGCGTTTCCTCTGCAGGGGGCACGGGCTTGATCCCTGATCAGGGAACTAGGATCCTGCAGGCCATGTGGCATGGCCAAAGAAAAAAAATGAAAAGGATAGCTTTATCACTTTGCCAGGCAAAGGGAGACACAGCGGGCTCCTGCCTTGAAAAACTATGTGTCTCAACCCAAAAGGATTTGATGAGGGGTTTTATAACAGTGGTTCAAAGGTGGGGTCTCTGACAAAATTAGGGTGAGCAGGGCCTTCACTCCCTGAAATTTCATCGAAGGTGGCAGGTTTCCTAATCTTTATGAACTTCTCTGGTCTCTTTAATCTCACCTCAGGTGGTTTCTTGGCTGCTCCTCCCTTGATTAGCAAGTGTTCAAATCAGCCCTTTGGAACTCAGGGAAGGTCATGGAGGCTGGAGTCTCTTCTATAAGAAACAGGGGGACAAAAGGGCCTCCGTGCCTGGGAGCCCCACAGGGCCCCTCTCAGTTTCAATGCCAGATGTGACACCACCAAATGTTGTGTCCTTATATAGAGAGATAATCATGGGTTGAAAGGGCAGAATGGTTATGCAGAAAGTTTTGAAATAAACATTTTATTTTGGATTAATTTTAGATATAATACCTTTCAAAGTTTGTATATAAATTTCCTGTCTACTACTCAGCTAATTTCCTCTATTGTTAATATCTTACATTACCACGTACATTTTCAAACCTAAAAAACCAAAATTGGTATAGTACTATTACTTAATGCCATACTTTATTCAAACTTCACTGTTTTTACCACTAATGTACTTTTTCTGTTCCAGGATCCCATCTTGAATACCATGTTACTTTTAGCTCTCATGTCTCCCTAGGCTCCTCTTGGATGTGACAGTTGCTCAGACTTTCCTTATTTTTGTGACCTTGACTGCTTGCAGACATTCTGGTCAGGTATTTTATACAATGTCCTCTGAATTGAATCCTACTACAGAGGTACCATGCCCTCCGTATCCATGATACCAGGAGGTAGATACTATCAACTTGACTTACCACCAGAGATGTTAGCCTTGATAACCTAGACAAGGTAGTGTTTGCCAGGGCTTTCCCCTCTTCTATACTCTATTCTTTGGAGTCAAGTAACGAAGTCCAGCCAGCACTCAAATGGAGAAGGAGAATTAAGTTCTGTGTCCTAGGGTAACAGATTATCTACAAAAATTATTTGGAATTGTTCCATAAGGAAGATTTGCCTTTTTTTGCTTACTTATCTGTTTAATCATTCATTTATATGAGTATGGACTCATGTATTTTTTATACTATGGGTTATAATCTAATGCTACATTATTTGTCTTGTCTTTCTGATTTTTTTTCTGTTTTATGGTTGGAAAAACTCAGAAAATGTCATAGCCAAGAGGAGACTAAATAAAAAATATGGTGTTCAGATTCTTATTGTTTGAGAGAGAAGTTACATATCCCTATCTTTTTGTTTTTGGAGCATATCTTTACTTTGTGACACTAAAAGATCCTCTAGATTAATGCTGCATTTTACTTTCTTCAGCTCCAGAATTAGCTATCTCTAAGGATTCCTGGTTCTCTTTATTTGAGAATGGTATTTAGAAAAGAAGATATGGGTTTTAGGTGTGTTTGTTGTTACTGGGGTGTCACTGCTTTAAAGCCCTCTCAGTAGAAAGAGTCAGGAAATACATGTATGCCTTCTAATCTATGTATTCATACATATCTATAATTATATCTATATCCTATATCTAGCCATTTGTATTAATATTAAACTAATTTGATGTCTCTGGTTCTAATCCATCATCAAGTGGGTTGCCCTAGGCTTCTCTCCTTGTGTATCATAATTTCCTTCACCGACAATAAGAATTCTACCTCCCACTATATTCTATCCACTTAACTTATTTCTTCAACCTCAATATACATGTAAAGTAGATTCTGAAATGTTAAACCATACTGCTAATGATAAGCAACTTTGCCCATTAAATAGTGTTTATGTTCAGTTTCTTTTGTTTTTAACCTTATAGATTTCAGTGAAACCACAATTTTCCAAAATTAATTAGGTCATCTCCCTTTTTCCTCACCCTTTCAATGAGATCATACCAAAAATTTATAATACACTTAGACAGTTTATTCATAGTATAACTTCCATCTTGGGATCCTCCAGGCTCCTGGTTGATTTTTTTTTAATTTGCATGCTTTAATTTCACTCTTTATAATATAATCTTCAAAGAGCTTTGGCAAATGTAAGTTTGTAAATGTATGTTTCACTACATTACATGAATAGTTCCATCAACTAAGATTTACCCTGTGTGTCCCCTTTGCGTTCAAACACTCCTTCACCCTCCAATTCATGACAATTACAGATTTATTTCCTGTCCTTCTACCTTTGCCTTTTGCAGGATGTCATATAAATGGAATAATGTATACACCCCCTTTTGGGTCTGGCTTCTTTCACTTAGAAATATGCATGTAATCTGCATTCATGGTATCTCATGAGTCAGTAAATTATTTTTATTCCCTAAATAGTTGTTCCATTGTATGAATGTAATAGTTTGTGTATTCATTCATCTGTGGAAAGACAACTTGTTTTTTTCCACTTTTTTGTTATTATGAAAAAGTAAAATTTCTATAAACATGCACATACAGGTTTTGTGTGAAAATAATTTTCACTTAACTATCTAGGAGCATGACTGCAACATTGTGTGGCAAATCTATGTTTAATTTTATAATAAAGTGCCAAACAATCCCTCCAAAGTCAATGTAAACTTTTTCACTCAAACTAATAATGAATAATACTTGCCAACATTTTATATTGTTAGTCTTTTTGAATTTTGGATCCATTTTAATGGTGTGCAAAGATATCTCATTGTTGCATCAATTTACACCTTCCTAGTGATAAATAATGTTGAGAATCATTTTATATGCATATTGGCCATCTATTTTTCATCTATGTTAAAGTATTTGCTCCTAACATTTATCAATTTTTGTATTGGATGGTTTATTTTCTTACACTTAACTTTTAAGTTCTTTATGCATCAAGGAAAATAGTCCTGAATCAGATATGTGGTTTGCAAATATTTTCTTTTCATCCCTGGCTTATATAATAGTATTTGTCTTTAGAAAATCTCAACAAAGTACAATTTGTCAGTTTTTTAATTAATTGTACTTTTAATGTTATACCTTAAAACTCACCCTCAAACCCAAGGACAAAACAATTTTTCCTATTTTTATTTCTATAAATTTTACAGTTTTACATTTTATATTTGTCTATGATCTATTAAGAATTAACTTTTTGTGAAAGTAGTAATTGCCATGAAATTAGATTAGATTGGGCCTACATTGTAGCAATCATAGGTGCCTCACAGAATCTATCAGAGACCCTCTGGAAGAAGTCACTTTTAGCTGAGCTCTAAGATTACATCAAAAGATAGTTTATTTTTAGTATGGTATTACTGGAATACAATTAATATTAATCTAAATTCTAATGAAATAAAGCACCATGAATTAGAACAAGAATAAAACATGGTACCTACTGGGATTACATTTTAAAATGCCAGCTTGAAACAATAGCCAGGGAACATGATTCACTAAAAAGCAAAGACAAAAATCAAAAAGAAGAACCTAGAGGATTATTATAAGATATATAAATAAATATAATAATCAAATTTTTAAAATGATTATAACAGCAAATTAAACTCAACTGAAGAGAAAATTTAAAATTCAAGTATTGTCAGATTATAGTGTGGGAGAACTTAAAAATATAAAATACAGAAAAGAGATTAAGAGTTATAAATGACAGAGCAAAGGTCTAACGAATATTTAGCTGGAGATACATAAGTCAAAAAGCAAGTCAGAGGCAAAATACAGAGACAATATTTGAGAATTTTCTAGAATTGAAAGATATCAATTCATAATTCTATGAAGCCCAGCAAATCTAAAGCAGAATAAATAAAATAAATCCATTCCTAGATACATCGTGATAACTCTCCAGAATACAAGAGCTAGTACGATAAGGAGAAGATGGGGTTGGGGAGGAAATATTAATTACTTTTTGTAAGAGGAAGAATTAAACTGACTATTGACTTTCTACCTCAACTTTGGTAGCCAGGAATTAGAGAAATTTTATTTCCAACTATCTGAGAGAAAATACCTATCTGTTGATATAATTCTATTTTTTATGGATACTTCTAAAAATAGACAAAAGATAGTCATGAGTAGTGGCCAAGATATCAGAGTAGGAAGACCCTGAGCTCACTTCATCCCAAAGGCACACCAAAATTATGACTATTTACAGAGCAACTATTAGTGAGAAAGATCAGAAGACTAGCAGACAAGATCCTCTACAACCAAAGATATGAAGAAGAAACCACGAAAAGATGGGTAGGAGGGACAGAGATACGATACATTTGAGTCCCATACCCTCAGGTGGGGAACACACAAACAGGAAGATAATTACAATTGTAGAGGTTCTCCCCAAGAAGCAAGGGGTTCAAGCCCCACATTGGACTCCCCAGCCCAAGGGTCAGGAACTGTGAAGATGAGCCCTCAGAACATTTGGCTTTAAGGCCAGTGAAACTTACTTCTGGGGGAGTCAAAGGACTGAAGGAAACAGAGAATCCACTCTTAAAGGATGTGCACAAAATTTCACATGCTCCAGGACCAGGGCAGAAGCAGTGATTTGAAAAGATCCTGGGTCAGACCCACCAGCTGATCTTAAAGAGCCTCCTTAAGAGGCAGGAGGCAACCCTGGTTACATAGACACTGGGACAGCCATTTTAGGGAGCTTCTACTACCATGTGGACACTGGTGCTGAAAAGGACCATTTTGAATCCTCCCTTTAGCTTATTAGGGCTGGCATCTGGCTCCGCCCACCAGACTTTAGGGACCAGTACTGGAATGCCTCAGACCAAGCAACTATTTGGACAGAGACACAGCCCCACCCACAAGCAGACAAGCTATCATAAGAACACCTGAACTCACAGCCACCCCAGGACTCGGCCCTGTATACCAGAGAACCTAGGACCTGGTTCTGCACAACGGTGCATTGGCACTAGCCCCAGGGACTCCAGGCCCTTCAGCTAGAGACCTTGGGACCCAGTCCCATCCACTAGTAGGCTGAACCTCAGCTCCATCCAGCAGAAGCCCAACACCAGCTCTGGGACCCTTGGGCTCTGCAGCCAGAGACCCCAGGATATGGCTCCATTCACCATGGGCCAGAACTAGCCCCAGGAACTACTGGGCCTTGGCCCCAGCTATTGGCAGGCTAACACCAGCTCTAAGACCACTCAGATATCCAACCCAAGATCCAGCTCCACTCACTGGTGGGTAAGTAAGAAATTTGGGATGAATCAGACACAACAGTTAGCTGTGTCTGGAACTGTCTCAACCCACCAGCAGGCCAAAACTAGATCTTGGAATCTGGGCCGTGCAACCACCTACCACAGAACCTGGCTCTACACACCAGTGGGCCAGCATTAGACATGGGACCTACTGGGACTCTGCAGCCAGCTGCCTAAAGACCAAGCCTCACCAACCAGCAGATTGCAGCTTCTGCACAAGCCAGGGCCTGGCAACCAAAGACCTGGGGCCATCCAAGCCTAACATACCACCCATAGTAGTAAGACCACCACAACAGAAGAACCTACAGAGCCCACATAGGGGGCACCCCTAGAGCATATAGCTCTGGTGACCAGAGAGGAGTGCACTGCTGGGATGCATATGACATCTCCTGCAAAAGGCTACTTCTCCAAGGCTGGGAAACATAAGCAACCTACCTAATACATAGAAATAAAAACAGCAAATTAGGCAAAATGATGCAACAGAGGACTATGTTCCAAACAAAGGAACAAGAAAAACCCCAGAAGAAGAATTGAGTAAAGAGGAGACAGGCAATAAAGATACCCAATAAAGGATTCAAGGTAATGATAGCAAAGATGTTCAAAGAACTGGGGAAAAGATTGGATGAAGAAAGTGAGAAGTTAGAAGTTTTTAACGGAGTTGGAAAATATACATAAGAACCAAAGAGAGATAAAGAATATAATAACTGAAATAAAAAATACACTAGAAGTAATCAACAGAAGATTAGCTGATACAGAGGAATGGATCAGCAAACTGGAGGAAAAAGTAGTGGAATTCACTGAAGGTGATCAGAAAAAAAAAAAAAAAGAATAAAATAAATGTGGTAGCTTAAGATCCCTCTACAACAGAATCAAGTGTACTAACATTTGCATTATAGGGGTCTCAGAAGGCGAAGAGAGAGAGAAAAGGCTAGACAACATATTCAAGACATAATAGCTCTAAACTCCCTTAACCTGGGAAAGGACACAGACATCCAGGTCCAGGAAGCAAAGAGAGTCCCAAACAGGATCAACCCAAAGAGCACCACACAAAAAGACATTGTAATTAACATGTCCAAAATTAAAGATTAAGAGCGAATATTAAAAGCAGCAAAGGAAAAGCAACAAGTTACATACAAGGGAACTCCCATAATGCCATCAGCTGAATTTTCAGCAGAAACTCTGTGTTCCAGTAAGGAGCAGCATGATATATTTAAAATGATAAAAGGAAAATACCTACAACCAAGAATACTCTATCCAGTAAGGCTTTCATTCAGATTTGATGGAGAGATCAACAATTTTATAATCAAGCAAAAAGCTAAGAGTTCAACACCACTAAACCAGCTTTACAAGAAATGTTAAAGGGAATTCTCTAAGGGAAAAAGAAAAGGGCACAACTAGAAATATGAAAATTATAAAAGGAAAAATCTCATTGTAAAGACAAATATACACAGTAAAAGTAGTAAACCAGCCACATATAAACTAGTAGGAAGGTGAAAAGGCAAAAGTAGTAAAATCATCTATTGTGGCAATAAGTAGTTAAGGGATACACAAAACAAAGAGATGTAAAATAACAGTAAATGTGGGGCTAGTATAATAAAAATGCAGGGATGTTAAAATGCATTTGGATGTATGAGGTCAGCAACTTGAAATAATCATGTATATTTTGAGATTGCTAGATATAAAACTCATGGTAATGACAAGCCAGAAACCTATAGTATTGAGATACACACACCAAAAAGAGAAATTAAACCACACGTAATACTAAAGATAGTCATTAAATCACAAAGGAGAAGAAAGATACAAAAATAGAACTAGAAAAACAACCCCCAAATAATTAACAAAATGGCAATAAATAAATACCTATCATTAATTACTTTACATGTAAATGGAATAAATACTCCAATCAAAAGACATAGAGTGGTTGATGGATACAAAAATAAGATCCCTACATATGCTTACAAAAAGCTCACTTCAAATCTAAAGACACCCATAGACTGAAAGTGAGGGGATGGAAGAAGTTATTCCATGCAAATTGAAGTGAAAAGAAAGCCAGAGTAGCAATATTTGTATCAGAAAAAATAGACTTAAAGACTGTGGCAAGAGACAAAGAAGGACTTTACATATTTATCAAGGGATCAATACAAGAAGATATAACAATTGTAAATATATGTACTACTAACATAGGAAAACCTACATAAAGCAAATATTAACAGACATAAAGGGAGGATTGATGTAACACAATAATAGTAGTGAACTTTACCACCCAACTTACATAAATGAACTGATCATCCAGGCAGAATATCAGTAATGAAACACTGACTTATGACACATTAGATCTACAGGATTATGTCTATATCTATCTATCTATCTATCTATCTATCTATCTATCTATCTATCTATAGAACATGCCATACAATAGCAGGATTATACTCATTTTTTTTCAAGTGCACATGGAACATTCTCCAGGATAGATCAGATGGTAGTCCACAAAACAAATCTCAGTAAATTTAAAAAAAAACAACAACAACCTAAAATCATATCAAGCAACTTTTATGACCACAGTGCTACAAGACTAGAAGTAAGTTACAAGGAAAAAGAAAAAAAAAAAAAACCTCCAAAAACTACAAACACATGGATGCTAAACAATATGCTATTAAACAACTGGGGGATCACTGAAAATGATCAAAGAAGAAATCAAAACAATACCTGGAGAAAAATAAAAATGAAAACACAACAATCCCAAATCAGCAAAACATTAAGAGGGATTTTATAGCTATGCAAGCCTACCTCAGGAAACAAGAAAAATCTCACATAAACAACCTAACCTTATACCTAAAGGAACTAGAAAACAAAGAACAAAGAAAATTCAAAGTTAGTAGAAGGAAAGAAATCATAAAGATCAAAGCAGAAATAAATGAAATAGAGGCTAAAAAAAACAAAAGGTCAATGAAACTAAGAGCTGGTTCTTTGAAACAATAAACAAAATTGATAAACCTTTAACCAGACTCATCAAGAGAAAAAGAGACAGGGTCCATATCAATAAAATCAGAAATGAAAAAAAAGGAGAAGTTACAATGACATCACAAAAATACAAAGGATCATAAGAGATTATTACAAAAAATTATATGTCAATAAAATGGACAACCTAGAAGAAATGGACAAATTCCTTGAAATGTACAAAACCCAAGACTGAACCAGGAAGAAATAGAAAATATGATCAAACCAATTACCAGTAATGTAATTGAATCAGTAATAAAACAACTCCCAACAAACAGAAGTCCAGTATCAGATGGATTCACAGGTAAATTCTATCAAACATTTAGAGAAGAATTAATACTTATCCTTCTAAGACTATTCCACAAATCTGCAGAGAAATGAATGTTTCAGAATTCATTCTATGAGGCCAGCCTCACTCTAATATCAAAAACAGATAAAAAGATAACACACAAAAAAAATTACAAGCCAATATCACTGATGAAGATAGATACAAAATATACTTAAAAAAATAATAGCAAACCAAATTCAAAAATATATTAAAAGGGTCACATACAATTATCAAGAGCAATACATCCTAAGGATGCAAGAATGGTTCAATATATGCAAATCAAACAATGTGAGACACCACATCAACAAATTGAAGAATAAAAATCATATGATTGTCTCAATAGATGCAGAAAAAAACTTTGAAAAAAATTCAACATTCATTTACAACAAAAACTGTCAACAAAGTGGGTGTAGAGAGACATACCTCAACACAGTAAAGGCCATATATGATAAGTCCTCAGCTAACATAATACTCAAAGGTGAAAAGCTGAAAACATTTCCTCTAAGATCACTCTCACCACTTTTATTCAACACAGTATTGGAAGTCCTAGCCACAGCAATCAGACAAGAAATATAAGGAATCCAAATTGGAAAGGAAAAAGTAAAGCTGTCACTGTTTGCAGATGACATGATATTATACATAGAAAATCCTAACAATCCCATTTACAATCACATCAAAAATAATAAAAAACTTAGAGATAAATCTAACTAAGAATATGAAAGACCTGTGCTTGGAAAATGGTAAGACACTGATGAAAGAAATCAAAGACATAAACAGATGGAAAGGTATACCATGTTCATGGATTGGTAGAAGTTATATTGTTAAAATGATCATACTAACCAAGGCAATCTACAGATTCAATACAATCCCTATAAAAATAACTTTACATTTTTCACAGAACTAGAACAAATTATTATCAAATTGCACAGAAAAATAAAAGACCCCAAATAGTCAAAACAATCTTGAGAAAGAACAAGCTGGAGGTAGCATGAGCCCTGATTTCAAACTATACTACAAATCTACAGAAATCAAAAGCGTATGGTACTGGCACAAAAATAGACAATAGCCAAAGCAACACAGTAGGGAGCCCAGAAAGGAATCAACATTTATACAGGCAACCAGTATATTACAAAGCAGGCAAGAATATACAATGAGGAAAATGCAGACTCTTCAAAAAATGGTGATGGAAAAACAAGACAGGTACATGCAAAAAAAATCAAACTAGACTACTCTTTCACACCACACACAAAAATAATACAAAATGGATTACAGATGTAAATGTAAGACCTAAAACCATAAAACTTCTAGAAAAAAATCATAAGCAGTTTGCTCTGTGACATCCATCTTAGTAATATTTTTGTAGATATGTCTCCTCAGGCAAGGAAAACAAAACCAAAATAAACAAATGGGACCATGTCAAACTAAAAGGTCACTTTCTGAATGGGAGAGGATCTTTACAAAGGATATATCTGATAAGGTGTTAATATCTAAAATATACAAAAATACATACAACTCAACATCAAAAGAACATAGAACTGGCTTAAAAAATGAGCAAAGGACCTGAATAGATATTTTTCCAAAGAAGACACACAGATGGCTAACAAGTACATGAAAAGATATTAAACACTGCTAATCATCAGATAAATGCAAATCAAAATGACCATGAGATATCACCTCACACCTGTCAGAATGGCTATTATCAGAGAGACAACAAATAACAAGTTTTAGCAAGAACATGGAGAAAAGGGAACATTTGTGTACATGTAAATTGGTGCACCCACTATGAAAAACAGTACGAAGGTTCCTCACAAGATCAAAAATAGAATTAAGCTTAGAAAAAGAAAAACAGTAATTACCAAATATATATGTACCATTATGCATGGCAGCATTATTTACAATAGCTAAGATATGAAAGCAAATTAAGTGACCATCAATAGATGAATGCAAAAAGAAGTGGCATATATATATATATGTACAGAATATTGGAATACTACTATGGGATTGCTCCTCTATTGGAATACTACTTCACTATTGGAATATTACTATTGGAATACTACTCAGCCATTAAAAATAATGAAATCTTGCCATTTACAACAACATGGATGGACCTAGAGGGTATTATGCTAAGTGAAATAAATCAGCTAAAGATAAATACTGTATGATTTCACTTATATGTGGAATCTTAAAAAAAATAAACAAACATAACAAAACAGAAACAGAATCATAGACACAGAAAACAAACTGGTGGTTGCCAGAGGGGAGGCAGGTGGGGTGAGGAAAGAAATAGGTGAGGGAGATTAAGAGGTACAAACTCTAGTTGCAAAATAAATGAATCATGGATATATAATGTACAGTATGGGGAATATAGTCAAAATTATGTAATATCTTTGTATGATGTCATATCATGACAAGAATTATGGTGTTGATCAGTTTGAATGCAGAGAAATATTGAATTACTATGTCATGGAAAAAGAACTAACATAGTGTTGTAGGTCTATTACATTTTAAAAATAAGCAAGCAAACATAGAAAAAATAATAGATTTCTGTTACCAGAAGTGGGGTGTTTGGGGAGGGAGAATTGAAAAAAGGTAGTTAAAAAGTACAGACTTCTAGTTATAAGATAAATAAGTAAGGAATATAATGTAAAACATTATAAATGTAATTAACACTGCTGCACGTTATTTATGAAAGTTGTTAAAAGAGTAAATCCCAAGATTTCTCATAACAAGCAAAATTTTTTTTGATATTTAAAATTTTGTATCTATAGGAGATAATGGATATTCACTAAATGCAGAGCCATGGAGGAGAGCACAGCAACAGGGGTGCAGAGGGCAAAGTGAAGAGAATCCCACACAGAGGATCACTGCCGATCAGCACTCACCAGCCTGAGAGGCTTGTCTGCTCACCTGCCGGGGTGGGTGGGGTCTGGGAGCTGAGGCTCAGGATTTGGAGGTCAGATCCAAGGGAGAGGACTGGGGTTGGCTGCGTGAACACAACCTGAAGGGGGCTAGTGCACCACAGCTACCTGGAGCTACCCAGGAGGGAGTCCGAAGAAAAGTCTGGAACTGCTTAGGAGGCAAGAGACCATTGTTTCAGGGTGCACGAGGAGAGAGGATTCAGAGCACTGCCTAATCGAGTTCCAGAGATGGGCACGAGCTGCAGCTATCAGCATGGACACCAGAGACTGGCAAGAAATGCTAAGGCTGCTACTGCAGCCACCGAGAAGCCTGTGTGCAAGCACAGATCACTATCCACACCATCCCTCCTGGGAGCCTGTGCAGCCAGCCACTGACAGGGTCCTGTGATCCAAGGACAACTTCCCTAGGAAAACACATGGGGCACCTCATGCTGTTGCAAGGTCACACTGGTCTCTGCTGCCACAGGCTTGCCCTGCATTCCGTATCCCTTCCTCCTCCCAGCCTGAGTGAGCCAGAGCCCCCTAATCAGCTGCACCTCTGACCCTGTCCTGTCTGATCAAAGAACAGATGCCCTCAGGTGACCTACACGCAAGGGGGGGGGGGTCAAATCCAAAGCTGAACCCCGGGAGCAGTGCGAAAAAAGAAGAGAAAGGAAATTCTCTCCCAGCAGCCTGAGGAGCAGCAGATTAAATCTCAACAATCAACTTGATGTACCCTGCATCTGTGGAATACCTGATTAGACAATGAATCATCCCAAAACTGAGGCAGTGGACTTTGGGAGCAACTATAGATTTCAGGTTTGCTTTCTGCATCTATTTTGTTTCTGGTTTTATGTTTACCTTAGTTTAGTATTTAGAGCTTATTATGTTTGGCAGATTTGTTTATTGATTTGGTTGCTCTCTTCCTTTTATATATATATATATATTTTTTTTTCCCTTTTTATCTTCTTGTGAGTGTGTATGTGTATGTTGCTTTCTGTGATTTTGTCTGTATAGCTTTGCTTTTACCATTTGTCCTAGGGTTCTGTCTGTCCGTTTTATTATATATATATATATTTTTTTTTTAGTATAGTTTTCAGTGCTTGTTACCATAGGTGGATTTGTTTATTGGTTGCTAGATCTCTTCTTACTTATTAAGGAAATTCTCTCCCAGCAGCCTGAGGAGCAGCAGATTAAATCTCAACAATCAACTTGATGTACCCTGCATCTGTGGAATACCTGATTAGACAATGAATCATCCCAAAACTGAGGCAGTGGACTTTGGGAGCAACTATAGATTTCAGGTTTGCTTTCTGCATCTATTTTGTTTCTGGTTTTATGTTTACCTTAGTTTAGTATTTAGAGCTTATTATGTTTGGCAGATTTGTTTATTGATTTGGTTGCTCTCTTCCTTTTATAT
>NC_041221.1:37306443-37309752 GCF_002837175.3 Physeter macrocephalus | reverse complement strand
TTTTATTACCTTTTTTTTTTATTTTAATAACTTTATTTTATTTTATCCTATTTTTCTTTCCTTCTTTGTTTTTCCCTCCGTTTTCTTCTCGGCCATGTGGCCGACAACGTCTTGGTGCTCCAGCCAGGTGTCAGGCCTGAGCTCTGAGGTGGCAGAGCTGAGTTCAGGACATTGGTCCACCAGAGACCTCCTGGCTCCACATTTCACAATATCAACAGTGAAAGCTGTCCCAGAGATCTCCATTTCAATGCTAAGACCCAGCTCCATGCAACGACCAGCAAGCTACAGTCCTGGAAACCCTGTGCCAAACAACTAGCAAGACAGGAACACAAACGGACCCATTAGCAGAGAGGCTGCCTAAAATCATAATAAGTTCAAAGACACCCCAAAACACACCACCTGACACAGCCGTGCCCACCAGAAAGACAAGATCCATCCTGATCCACCAGAACAGAGGCACCAGTCCCCTCCACCAGGAAGCTTAAACAACCCACTGAACCAACCTTACCCACTGGGGGCAGACACCAAAAACAACAGAAACTACGAACCTGCAGTCTGCAAAAAGGAGACACCCAAACATAGTAACTTAAACAAAATGAGAAGAAAGAGATATATACAGAAGATGAAGGAACAAGGTAAAAACCCAGCACACCAAACAAATGAAGAGGAAATAAGCAGTCTACGTGAAAAAGAATTCAGATTAATGATAGTAAAGATGATCCAAAATCTTGGAAATAGAATGGAGAAACTACAAGAAACGTTTAACAAGGACCAAGAAGAACTAAAGAGCAAACAAACAATGATGAACAGCACAATAAATGAAATTTAAAACTCTCTAGAAGGAAGCAATAGCAGAATAACTGAGACAAAATAACGAATTAGCGACCTGGAAGATAGAACAGTGTAAATAACTACCACAGAGCAGAAAAAAGAAAAAAGAATGAAAACAATTGAGGGCAGTCTCAGAGACTTCTGAGACAACACTAAACACACCAACATTCGAATTATAGGGGCCCAGAAGAAGAAAACAACCAAAAAAAGGGAATGAGAAAATATTTGATGAGATAATAGTTGAAAACTTGCCTAACATGGGAAACGAAATAGTTAATCAAGTTGAGGAAGCACAGAGGGTCCCATACAGGATAAATCCCAGGAGAAACATGCCAAGGCACATATTAATCAAACTAACAAAAACTGAATACAAAGTAAAAATATTAAAAGCAGCAAGGGAAAAACAACAAATAACATACAAGGGAATCCCCATGAGGTTAACAGCAGATCTTTCAGCAAGACAGAAGGGAGTGGCAGGACATATTTAATGTGATGAAAGGGAAAAACCAACAACCAAGATTACTCTACCCAGCAAGGATCTCATTCAGATTCAACAGAGAAATTAAAACCTTTACAGACAAGCGAAAGATATTAAAAGCAGCAAGAGAAAAACAACAAATAACATACAAGGGAATCCCCATGAGGTTAACAGCAGATCTTTCAGCAAGACAGAAGGGAGTGGCAGGACATATTTAATGTGATGAAAGGGAAAAACCAACAACCAAGATTACTCTACCCAGCAAGGATCTCATTCAGATTCAACAGAGAAATTAAAACCTTTACAGACAAGCGAAAGCTAAGAGAATTCAGCATCACCAAACCAGCTTCACAAAAAATGCTAAAGGAACTTCGATAACTACCTTAAATGTAAATGGATTAAATGCTCCCACCAAAAGACATAGACTGGCTGAATGAATATAAAAACAAAACCATACATATGCTGTCTACAAGAGACCCACTTCAGACGTAGGGACACATACTGACTGAAAGTGAGGGGATCACCAAACCAGCTTCACAAAAAATGCTAAAGGAACTTCTCTAGGCAAGAAACACAAGAGAAGGAAAAGACCTACAATAAAAAACCCAAAACAATTAAGAAAATGGTAATAGGAACATACATATCGATAACTACCTTAAATGTAAATGGATTAAATGCTCCCACCAAAAGACATAGACTGGCTGAATGAATATAAAAACAAAACCATACATATGCTGTCTACAAGAGACCCACTTCAGACGTAGGGACACATACTGACTGAAAGTGAGGGGATGGAAAAAGATATTCCATGCAAATGGAAATCAAAAGAAAACCCCACTTTCACCAATGGACAGATCATACAAAATGAAAATAATGAAGGAAACACAAGTTTTAAATGATACTTTAAACAAGATGGACTTAATTGATATTTATAGGACATTCCATCCAAAAACAACAGAATAAACTTTCTTCTCAAGTGCTTATGCAACAGTCTCCAGGATAGATCATATCTTGGGTCACAAAACAAGCCTTGGTAAATTTAAGAAAATTGAAATTGCATCAAGTATATTTTCTGACCAAAACGCTATGAGACTAGATATCAATTACAGGAAAAAATCTGTAAAAAATACAAACACATAGAGGCTAAACAATACTCTTAAATAACTAAGCAATCACTGAAGAAATCAAAGAGGAAATCAAAAAATACCTAGAAACAAATTACAATGAAAACACGATGACCCAAAACCTATGGGATGCAGCAAAAGCAGTTCTAAGAGGGAAGTTTATAGCAATACAATCCTGCCACAAGAAACATCTCAAATAACCTACCTAATCTTACACTTAAAGCAATTAGAGAAAGAACAAAAAAACACCAAGTTAGCAGAAGGAAAGAAATAAAGATCAGATCAGAAATAAACGAAAAAGAAATGAAGAAAATGATAGCAAAGATCAATAAAACTAAAAGCTGGTTCTTCCAGAAGATACAAAAAAATGGATATACCACTAGCCAGAATCATCAAGAAAAAAAGGGAGAGGACCGAAATCAATAGAATTAGACATGAAAAAGTAGAAGTAACAAATGACACTGCAGAAATACAAAGGATCATGAGAGATTACTACAAACAATTATATGCCAATAAATAGGACAACCTGGAAGAAATGGACAAATTGTTAGAAAAGCACAACCTTCTGAGACTGTACCAGGAAGATATATGCAAGTCAATCAATGCGCAAAACCATATTAACAAATTGTAGGAGAAAAACCATACGATTATCTCAATAGATGCAGAAAAAGCTTTAGAAAAATTTCAACACCCATTTATGATAAAAACCCTCCAGAAAGTAGGCATAGATGGAACTTACCTCAAAAAAATAAAGGCCATATATGACAAACCCACTGCCAACATCATTTGCAATGGTGAAAAATTGAAACCATTTCCACTAATATCAGGAACAAGACAAGGTTGCTCACTCTCACCACTATTATTCAACATAATTTT